>NW_026624042.1:163429-166230 GCF_030028575.1 Malurus melanocephalus
GGGGCCCGAGCCCGGCTCGGCACCGGCAGGGCTCGGAGCGCTCCGGCCCCGGCGCCGCGGCTGCGGCTGCGCGGCTGCCCGGAAGGGGAAGGGGGGAAGCGGGGAAGGGGAAAGGGAAAGGGAAGGCGGGCAGCGGAATCCGTCGCTTCCTCTGCCGGTCGGGTCGGGGCTGCGCTGCGGGGAGCGTGACCGCGGCTCGCTCTGACCGGCCGGCGTGTTGCAAGGCGTGGAGTATGCAAAATTTTCTTAAGAAAGTTTCTTCGGTATTTGATCTTTTGACTATCTCCGGAGGGAAAGTGATGCCAGCTATAGGTAGCCGACGGCAGGACAGCAGGAGCGGCAGTCAGCGGGGACATTCCTCAGGCTATGAGGGCTGTTTTGTGCAGAAATTTATTAGCTCGAGCTTGTGAAAGGCCTTCCCAGATGAACAGCTATGTAGCAAAGGTAGTGGGCGGCGGATCAAGCTCAGCCACGAACTTCACCAGTTTTTCTTCCCATTGCACCCTATTTCCCTGGACATTTCCAGCACATCAGGATCAACAGGACTTATCCCAACACCTGCACAGCCAGCCCCGTCTCTTGCAGGCTACAAGAGCCCTTCCCTCCTGCCAGGCCAAACCACAGCTCCCTCCTGTTCCCCGGCTGCATGCAGGAAGGGTCTTGTTTGCTGCAGGCAGCCAGCTCTGCCCCTGAGCAGCATGGCCCCTTGGAGCCTCTTGTCCGTCAGGTCAGCACCGGAAAGTACAAGCAGCCAGAAGATCTTCCCTCTGCTGCTCCAGCCCAGATCATTCTGGATTCTGTTCTGATTTTTTTTTTTTTTTTCTTTCTATTTTTTTTTCACGCCCTGTCCTGGATGGGAATGGCAAACCCATAATTCATTTGGGGCATGCTGTGTAACCAGAGGGGCTGTGAGGATGGAGGCAGGCAGCACTGCATTATTTTGTTCCCTCTGCCCATCAGCCCCTGCCAGGACTTTGGGMAGCAGCCTCCTTATTCCCACCCTCACTGAGCTCCTGCAGTTCTGCTCTGTCACCTTCAGTGCATTTCCCTGCAGGGACATCCCCATGCTCACAACAGCACAGTCTATACCAGCGAACGTGGAGCTACTGGATCGTTCCCAGAATCCTTACTGTGACCCCAGTGCACTACAAGGATTGAACTAGTCTTTGTTTTCAAAATTATGAAACTGCAGAGGTCTGATTAGACCTTCTTGGGGGCGTGAGTTTAACTCCTTTTCCTTTTCTGCCTGCCCARGGCACWCTGCTGCTCCTTACCTGGTTCCTTACAGGCAGAGCCCAGCAGGTGCATGGCCTGGGCTCTGCTCCAGCTCTCAGGCAGCCCTGTTGTCACGGAAACTTCTCTGTCTGAGCATCCCACAGGCAACTCTGGTAGTCACACTCCACCCACCAGACTGTTCCTGCTGGGACTGAATCCCCTTCCCAGTGGGCAGCTCAAGTGAGCTGAAGGTGCCCCCATTGACTCYCGGCGCTCCCCACTCTCACAGTCAGACCAGGTTTCCCATAGCAGTCTCAYCTTGTCTCATTCCACTAAACAATTTATTCACAGTGCTGGAACACAGAAACAGCTYGAGCTGGTGCCTCTAGGGAGGGACCTTGAACCCCTGGGCTTTCACACCTTCACAGTCCAAGCACACAGAAGCCTCAGCTCTTCCTCCTGAGCCCTGGATTCCTGCCCTATCTCTGAGTGTCCACTGACCTGGCTGTGCCACAGGTCCCCAGGTCCTTTGTCCTGCCAAGGGTCAGCAGGAGGCTCTTGTCTCGGGCTCCTGCCAGCCAGAGCYCAGCCTGGCACTGGCACTGCAGCTGCACCCTGAGCTACCTGCACCAGGTGTATTCCTGAGCCCCTGTGCTTTGCAGCTGCCAAGGAACTGCACACAGGGCCTSCTACTCAGCCTCCCGGGGAGGGAGCTGGAGCTGCCAGAGCTGCCTCAGCACTGCCCGAGGTGCGGATGTGTGTGAACACTCTGCAGGGCTCAGGGCCCTCGTGGCTGAGCAGGACGTGGGGCACAGGGAAGATGGGGCACAGCCAATTCTGCTCCTCCACTTGCCAAGCTGCACAAGAGCTGCAGCTGGAGCATGTGCCRCAAACTGCTTTGGCAGGAGAGGAGCGCCATCCCTGGGCTATGCCTCTCGCTGTTTCCCAAGAGACCCGTGGTAATCACTGCACCTCCAACAGATTGCTCTGCCTGTCTCTTGCCTTTGTGCAAGGAGCGAGGCTGGCAGGACTCCGCAGTGTAAAAGCTGCCCCCATGAACCAGACGAGCTCGAGGAATGGGCAGTGGAGACCTCACCAAATCCAGCCAAGAAGGGGAAGGAATTGAGAGCAGATGGGAACAGCAGAAACCAGGGCAGGGAAAACTGGGAAGGTGACAGAGAGGTGCCTGGGCTAAAGGGAAGCCTCATGAAAGGGGAGAAGGCTTTCCCTCAGCCTGTGCTTCTCTTCTCTTTCTCAAGCCGTATCCCAGAAATTAGATATGGCTAGGGACGGGCCAAATATTCAGTTTGGTGCAATTCCCTGATCTGTGGCTGCTTGGCCACGAAAGGGAAGAAGGTCTAAAAAGGGAAAGGGGGAAAAGCAGAGCCCAAACTGGGCATCTTTAGGATGGCAAATCCKCCCATTCCTTCCTGCACTCATGGAACTTTCCCTCACAGAATGACAGGACAAGGGAGAGGGGAAGGAGCCTGTGGACAGGAGCTCTCACAGCCGGGTCGCCCGGAGCAGGTGACCCACAGGCCTGTCCAAAGTGGCCTCCAGGGGACCCCCTTCCCCCAGGTGTGGTG
>NW_026624042.1:168255-169820 GCF_030028575.1 Malurus melanocephalus
GCACTGTGGCTGGGAAAGGACTCCGTGGCTGGGAGCTGAGCCAGCGCAGGACGCTGGGCTGGGCACGGGCAGCAGGGCCATGTGCAGGCACACGCACTCCTGAGGGAAGCCCTTCTCTCCGGCCCTGTGCTCTGGCTGAAGCAGAGTGCTGGCCTGGGCCCGCGGGAGCCTCAGCACACAGGGGCTGAGCGCCTGTCCAGGCAASGCGAGCCACAACCTGGTATCACCTTTCAGGAAGGATTTCTGCCACCTGAGGCCAAATTAAAGGATGGCCCGCAAGTGCCAGGAACCACTGACACTTCCTTCCGTGAAGAGCAGCAGCTGCAGCCTCAGAAACCTTCTTGCCCACCTACACAGAGCAAAGAGATCCCCCTGAAATCAGGGAGATTCAGAAGAGGGAAAAAAGCTTTGGACAAGGGCCAGATCTACTCCAGAGCTGAGCTGGGCACTGCTGCTGACACCCAGAGGAAGCTGGACAACACTGCTGATGGCCCCTTCAAAGCTCTCTTTGAGCAGCTTACTGAAGCAGAAACCCAGAAGCTCCAAGAGATGGTTGTGACTGTTGTGCTCAAAGTCTTTGCGCAGCTGAAGGTTCCTCGGAATCAGCATGTGAACTTTTTAAGGAACACTGCCCAGAAGATCAGAGAAATATCTTTTGGAAGCAGTGTGAGAGCAGAACCTGCAGAGACACTACTATATCACCATCAAAAAATGGAAAAGGTGGCCAAGGAGCTTCTAGCAACGGTGTTGGAGAGCTTCGGGGACCGTCTGGAGTCCCAAGCTTTTGAGCCAAGGAGGGCAGCCAGGAGAAAGAAACAGCCTCTTCATAGGGGAGCCACCCGAGCAGAAAAATCCATGGAAGCTGAAATCGCCGCCTTACACAGAGCTCGGATACATGCTTGCCTTGACAATCTCACCAGACAAGTTGTTGAGCRTRYTGACTGYCTATTGAAATCCATGATAGCTTCTCAGTTTGCAGAGTCCAGCTACAAGTACACCAAAATCCTGGAGCTTCCCAAYGGTAAGGTCTCCAACAGATGCAGCCAGGATTCCCTGGAGCATCTGAAGGACAGAACCAGGAAGGAAGCATGGGACTAAAATTGCTTCCCTTAGAACCACAGCTCCATGCAGAAGGGACTGGCTGTGACAAAAGCATGGAGCCTGAGGATCCTGCAACAGTAGAGGAGAGTGTGGTGAGAAAAGAGAATGCAGCAGCCTCAGACAACATTCTGGAGACAAAGACCACAGAAAAATAGATCACTCACTCTGCATTAYAGCAGATTTGTAAGTGTATATGTGCACCGCCCCCTGAAGAAAATTTTCAATGACATGTCCCAAACCCAAGGCAGAGAGGAGAGCTGTGCTGCTGAGGACACTCTCCCCTCTGTGGAGCCTCAGTTTTCCTGATGTCCCTCTGGTGGGTCCAAAGCTCCCTGCCCAGGCTGGATCACGGCACAGATCAGTGTGCCCAAAGCTCATCTGAGGTGAGCGAGGTGTGTGGCAGGAGAGCTGAAGAYCCCCCAGATGGCAAACACAGACCTCATGCCCTTGTTCCATCAATAAAG
>NW_026624042.1:170273-171006 GCF_030028575.1 Malurus melanocephalus
GCACCACTGCAGAGAGGTTAAACGGGCTGGAAGCTGCGATTCCAGAGCACAGCCGCCTCCAAGGGCCTGTCCTTTCCCCGGGTGATGAGATAAACAACAGCCGGGGGCCCCAGGAAGGCAGCGGCTCCYGTCACTTCCCCCGCCGCTCGCACCCGGCAGCCCCGGCCTGCGCCCGGCAGGGCTCGTTCCATCTCCCGCTTCAACCTGAGCCCGGCAGGGCTCGTTCCATCTCCTGCTTCAACCTGAACCCAGCAGGGCTCGTTCCATCTCCCGCCTCAGCCTGAACCCAGCAGGGCTCGTTCCATCTCCCGCTTCAACCTGAGCCCGGCAGGGCTCGTTCCATCTTCTGCTTCAACCTGAACCCAGCAGGGCTCGTTCCATCTCCCGCCTCAGCCTGAACCCAGCAGGGCTCGTTCCATCTCCCGCTTCAACCTGAGCCCAGCAGGGCTCGTTCCATCTCCCGCTTCAGCCTGAGCCCRGCAGGGCTCGTTCCATCTCCCACCTCAGCCTGTGGGCAGCGGCCTCGGGGGCAGCCACAGCAGCCCCGGCCCYGCTGCAGCCCCAGAGCGGAGGCGCCTCTGCGGGCGCTGCTCCTCACGGGGGCCGGGCAGGGCCTCGCCAGACCCCGCTCCTGCCGGGGCTGCCTGGCCTCGTGTCTGGCTGCAGCCCCGGCTCCTTCAGGGCACGCGTCCTGCATTTGCTTCATCAATGCGTGTGAGTATCTAAACAGGGG
>NW_026624042.1:173231-178168 GCF_030028575.1 Malurus melanocephalus
GGGTGCTTGGCTATTTGCCAGAGGCACACCGGGTATGGATAGAAACCTCTTTAAATACATTCCGTGTTACATCAGACTAATGCCTATTCATAGACATTTATGCATATTTAAATCTGTCATGGATCATCYTTTTAACATTCTTGTTGTTTTATGCTCCTGGGGTCAAGTTTGTGTGACCCCTATTTCACAACTTCAGCAGATGATCCTTGTCGATAGAGAAGTGTTTATAATAGGGGTCCCAACATGCCTGACCTTTCCGTGCAGCTAAGTCCATCTGAAAGTTGGTGTTCTCGCCAGCCAGACTCCTTGTGCCACAAACTATGGATGTTTTACAGGCTACTCCGACAAGATATTTTTTCTCATATGCATACCAAAGCAACTATCATGGCATTCCTCTGGTAGGTCGGGTTCTGTGGTGGTCTTTTTCTCATTCATTTCTTTCTCCTTGTCTTATCTTTTGGTCAGTGTAATTGCAGCCAGGGCACCATTCATCTCCCTGCAACTTTCTGTATAGTTTTGCTATAATGTGCAAGGAAAAATCCTACATGGAAAAGTTTCTACAATATTTGGAAAGTGTCTCGTAACTACATCTAAATTACAAAAAATAAGAACAGTAGTTATTTCATAATCATGTTCACATAACTAAACTTCTTTTACAAATAAGACAACATCATATTATGATGCACSATACATAGCATCCCTTTTTTAATCTCTGCGAAAGCCAACACTATAATACGTGTTTATCACACCCCAGACTCCACCACCCCTCGTGGGGTGGAGCCTCCCTTCGTGGACAAATGCCTCTTTTTAATACTTTAAATTAATGAAATTCCACCCTATTCAACAATTAACATGTGTGAAAAACAAAGTTCACTCTCCTGTGAAAATGTAAAAGTTAAATAAATGACAATAGGGGACAGAAAGCAAAAGCATACGGTGCCTGAGGGGGGCACTGGGTGTTTGGCGATTTGCCAAAAGCACACCTGGTGCTGACAGAGACCTCTTTAAATACATTTCGTGTTGCATCAGCTTAATGCCTATTCATAGGCATTTATGCATATTCAAACTTTTCCAGGAACTGTTTAGCATGGCACCTCCTCCAGTGTAGTCCCTGTTCCACGGTTTCAGTAGATGACAATTGTTGACAGGGAAGTGTCCATAGCAGGGGCCCCTGGGCTGTCCATACACATAAGCCCATCCGAAGGTTGGGGGTCCCACCAGCCAGGCTCCTTTGCGCAACAAAGGACGGACGTTCCAGGGCTCCTCTGATCAGAGACTTTTCACYACACAACCCAAAGCCTCTGTTCCTTCCACCCCCACCCTTTCACTGTCAGGGTCTGTGCTGGCCTGGCAGCTGATAGTCCTGGGGCAATGGCCTCCCCACCCCGAAGGTGAAGGGGTTAAGCGTCCTGATCTCTTTGTGAATGTATGCATCCTTTTCCCCAGCTCTGAGCTGCTTCTTATCTTTAAGGACCTCTGCTGCCGGGGCCTCATTCAGGTTTTTTTTTTTGTGACTTTCCTTGCAGCTTTTGTTTTGCTATAGTTTTGCTATAATATGAAAAATGTCCTTTATGGAAATGTTTAAGTCACAAGCCATAACRCTTCAGTTTAACCACAAGTATTCTATAACTATATCTGAGTTACRAAAGAAAAACCCACCAGTGATTATTTCACCACTGTGTCTGTATAACTAAGCTACTTATGGAAAAAAGGCAACATTGTACACATCACATCCATCTTAACATGTGCGAAAGCCAACGCTGTAATATGTGTTTGTAACACATGTACACTTGTATTGGTTAAATTTTTGTTAATGCCTTAGCAGTAATTTATGTAACGACCATTTTTGTGGCAATTTGGGTATTTTTTGAGGCATTTCAGTGCCAAAATCACCTTTTAACTTTTCAAAATCACCTTTTAACTTTCAAATTTTTAAACATTTGATTGCTGATATTCAAATTGAGGCAATTAAAAAATTTCTGGGGTGGGAGCTTGAGGGGAATTGTTGCTTGGGTTTTTTTGCTTTCTTGAGGCATTTTTGTGCTGAAAGTGCCCTTTCACACACCCTCCACCCCCTTCCYCCCATTATTTACTATGTTAAATATGGCTGTAACTTATCCATAGTGATTCCTATTTATTATGCTTCCACTCAATTTTACTTAATTTCGGGGAATTTTTAAAAGGGGGTTGGGGGTTTTCAGGTTGGGTTTGACACGTTTTAGTGCACAATCCGCCTTTTCAACCCTCCATTTGTTTAATATCACTTAAATATTACCTTAATTTTTTTCATGCTTATTCAAATTTATTCAAGTTTCATTCATTTCATTGAAATTTTGAGGAGGTTTTGAGTCTTTTTTGAGTTTTTTTGGGTCACCCCACCCCATCTCGTCCCGTCCTGCCTCGACATATTCCCGCGCAGCCAATCCCTGAGGGCAGTTTGGCCGAGGCGGGATCAGCTCGCGCCCGCCCCCCGTCCCGCGCAGCCAATCCCTGAGGGCACTTTTCCCCGCCCGCGGTTTGGGCGCGAGCCGCCCCCACTTGTCAATCAAGCMGGGGGGTTCGGCTGAGGCGGGAGCTTGTGGCGCGGCCCGCTCGCCGATCAGTGCGGGCCCTGCGCTGCCTCGCTGCCGGTGGCTCCTTGTGACTCTGAATTGTCCCCAGCTGGCCCAGTCTGGACTGCTTTATACTGCTTTGTACTGCTTTATACTGCTTTATACTGCTTTATACTGCTTTATACTGCTTTATACTGCTTTATACTCCTCCCTCCCCAGGCAGAGGAGCTTCTGCGCACCCTCCTCAGCCCCCCGTCTGTAAATTTCACTTCGCTAGAGGTTCGTGTCCACAAAGGAGACAGAGAAGTCCTGTACAAGTCCCTTGATTGGAAAAAAAGGAGAGAGTCCATCAGGTGTGTGTCCAATGGGGTCTCTCTCAATTCGTTGGAGGATGTAGCCATCTTTTCTCCTCATCTGCCAGCCGCATCACACCCTCTCCCTTCCCTGTTGGTTGAGGTACTTGGAAGGTACTTGAGGCTTCCCAATCAGCTTATCCATGTTCSCCATTAGTATGTGTCCCCTGTAAAATGGACAATCCATTATCAGTAAAATTAGCTGAACCAATTCATTTATTTTTGAAAGTTTTGCTAATTGACACGGACTGCTTCTCGGGGAGGAGGAACCAAGACTTAATAGGGTTATGAATATTAACTTCCCCACCCAGAGCGGACAYAAAGCTAATTTGAGTCCCCCAAATTCCAGTGGCACCTCCCTCAGACCTCCAGAACATCCCCAGAGACCCCCCCCAAAACCTTGCTGTGTTGGTGGATGAGTGGCTCTATGTGTTTGGAGGTAGGAAGGGGGCTCGAGGGGGTCTTGTGTGAGTCCTAGAGGGATTTGGGGGGGCTAAAGGGCTGGGGGGCCTGAGGAGTTTGGGAGTCAGGGTAAACTGGGAATGGGGGGAATATGGTGGGGGTTGGAGGTCTGGGGTTGGATGCTCTATGTGATTGAAGGTCGGGAGGAGTTCTGTGCAGGGTTCTATGGAGGTTTGGGGGGCTAATGGACCGAGAGGGGCTGGGGAGTTTGGAGGTGCTGGAAGAATTTGGCAGAGGGGTCGGGGGTTTTTGTGGGCTGGGAGACAACTGACTTCACATGTTTGGAGATGAGGAGGGGTTTCAGGGGATCCGGGGAAAGGTCTGGGGGGTTTTGGGGTACTATATATGCTGGGAGACCTTCAGGGGATCTGGGAGGGCTGTAGAAAATTTGGAACAGGGGAGATGTGGGAGGGCTGGGCTGGGGTGGCTGGTGGGTGACTTGCTTTGTGTCTTTGGAGGTGGGGAGGAGGCTGGCGGTGCTGCTTTTGGAGCCCCTCCTTATTTTTGGGGGTTCCCAGTGGATGAGGCTATTTTCTCCTGCTATCTGGGTAGGGGCTTTAGGGGTCCCAGCTTCTTTGGTTCAGGGGGTGTTTCTTAATTTTGGTGATCCCCTGATTTTGGGGTCCCCTCCCCAGGCTTCACATCAGAAAATGTTTTCTCCTTGAAACTGTTCCAGTTCCTGCTGTGAGGGTAGCCCTTGGGCGTGGTTGGGGGTTTGGGGGGGGGGGGCACTCCCTGCCCACTGCTGGCTACTCCATGGTCTTCCAAGCCCCTCCCATACCATCCTCATCTATGGGGGACACTGGCCCTCCAGTGCTGGCAGGGGGGCCTGGGGAGGATCTGGAGGGGTCACTGGGGGCTCTGGGAGGGAGATATTGGGGAGGTACAGAGTCCTAGGGGACTCTGGGAGGGAGATATGGAGAACACTGGCCCTCTACTGTCAGGTACAAGTGGTCCTAGGGAGTTTTGGGGCAGTGCTAGGAGGGTCTGGGAGTATCCAGAGGGGACTGACAGTGTCCTGGAGGATCTGGTAGGGGATATAGGGTGAGATATGGGAGGAATATGAGGAGGTACAGGATGCTGGGGTCTCCTGAGGGGGCATATAGGTGGAGAAATGGGGGTATATGGGAGGTGCAGAGTCCTGGGAATGTTCTGGTGGGGAGATGCAGGGGGGAAATGGGGGGCACAGGGTCCTGAGGACTCTTTGGGCATTCTTAGGGAGCCCTGGAGGGGCAGAGAGAGACATATGGGAGGCACATGGGCAGTACAAAGTCCTGGGCGGGAGATATAGGAGGGTAGAGGGTCCTGGTGGTGTCATCAGGGACTCAGGGTGGGGCATCAGCCCTCCACTGACAGGCACAGACAGTCTTGGGGAGGTCCTGGGAGGCTCTGGGGAGGTTGGGGGAGGAAATGGGGGGGAGATTTGGAGGAGCAGGGAAAATATGCGGACACATTTTGGCCTGGCCTGGAGGAAGCACAAGCAAGGCCTTAGGAGCAAACCTTTTATTGATGGAACAAGGGCATGAAGTCTGTCTTTGCCGTCTGGGGGATCTTCAGCTCTCCTGCCACA
>NW_026624042.1:179545-180679 GCF_030028575.1 Malurus melanocephalus
CTGGCACTTTGGGGCCATCCTTTAATTCATCCAGAAGTGGCAGAAATCCTTCCTGAAAGGTGACACCAGGTTGTGGCTCATGTTGCCTGGACAGGTGCTCAGCCCCTGTGTGCTGAGGCTCCCGCGGGCCCAGGCCAGCACTCTGCTTCAGCCAGAGCACAGGGCCGGAGAGAAGGGCTTCCCTCAGGAGTGCGTGTGCCTGCACATGGCCCTGCTGCCCGTGCCCAGCCCAGCGTCCTGCGCTGGCTCAGCTCCCAGCCACGGAGTCCTTTCCCAGCAACAGTGCTTGGAACAGCCCAGCCCAGCCCAGCATAGCCCAGCCCAGCCCAGCCCTCCTCTCTTCTGCACTGACCGTGTCCCGCACAAGGAAAGCCCCAGCTTTGGGCACTGCTGTCCTGTGCCCCTGAACACACCACTTTGCCTACCTCTTGCTGCCCCAAGATCTTCTCTGACCGCAGCTTGACCCTGGTCAGGTACTGCCTGTAGTCATTGAACTCCTTCACAGTGCAAATCACCTATGGAGGGATGAGGGCAGAATCCCCTGAGCACTGTCAAGCCATGCAGATGGCCTTCCCTGAAACAGCCTGACCCCAGTGGGATGGGAGCTGYCCCCCAGCCCTCCCCCCTATCCCGGTGTCTGGGCCCCTGGTGCACCCCCAGCCAGGGCTGAGCAGGCAGCACAGCGCAGCCTGAGAAGGGCAGGACTGGGACTTGCCAGGGGCTGTTGGTGCTGCTTCTGCTCYCAGRGACACCAGCGCAYGGCCCTGCCCTGTGACAGCAGCAGTTGGCTGCAGCAAGGGCTGTGGGAGCTGCGCYTGAAGAGGGCTGTGCTTGATCAGCCYRACACCCAAACYGACCTTGTTGTCACTGGTGATGAAGCCCTGTCTCTTCAGCGAGCGCTGRATATCCTTGCGCATGTGGAAGTCCCGAAGGTGGGGGTCATGCAGGCAGTTGTATGATGGGCTGAACTGGTACAAGTAGGGATCTTCCAGGGTGAAAGGACCTGGCCCATAAAGCTGTAAGAGAGAAGTTTGGAAGTATGGAGGAGGCAGGAGAAAGCAGCAAAGAGGTGCCCCACAGTACTTGTGAAAAGTGCAAGGTACTTTGAAGACCAGCTTTCTCCTCCATCCTCCT
>NW_026624042.1:182623-183955 GCF_030028575.1 Malurus melanocephalus
ACATTGTGGGATGAGCTGGAGGGACTCATTGTCCTGGCACCCAGACACAAACAGCCACCTGCTGCAGGCAGGGCCTGGCCACACGTGCACAGTGTCAGAAACCACTGAGGAGACTGAHAAGAGTTTCTTCTCTGTGTTCCAGGGAGCTTGGAGCTTATCTCTGCTGCCCAGCCCATTCCAATTTAGGGCTGCAGTTCCTGTAGAGCATGTGTCCACAAGAACTTATGTGCATGATAGGGACCCCATGAAAGAGAACTTTTTTAGCCRCTTTTACTTCCTTTACCTTTTCCCCAACCTTTCCTGTGCAGAAGACAGGTTTGGATTTGTGCTTCACAGGGATCTTGACTCCRAGTGGGAGGTCCAGCAGGTCAGAATCCATCAGCCCGATGGCTCAGTCTGCCAGGTGTGGTGTTCTGGGGCTAAGCTGGGAAGACACAGTCACTCAGGCAGTAGCTCAATAAGCCTCCTGCATGGCAGGTGCAAGAGAGCACAGGCCCTGAGGCCCTAGAGCAGCCCCCTGAGCTCCTGGCTCCCCAGCTGAGCCCTCTCTATCAACCCACTCCTCCCGTCCCCACTAATTCCCAGTGCACTCAGCAGTGCCTCTGCCTTTTGGCAGGACACCACCAGTGAGATGGAGCTCCACAGCTCCTTCCAAGAGTGTTTGTGGTGCTGTGATCCTGTGCCAACTCCTTGTGCTCCAGAGGTCTCCCAGTGATGGGGCATTGTCACATCATCATGATGTCACATCACCGCATTGTCACATCACCGCATTGTCACATCACCACACCGATGTTGCATCACACAGAAACTGCCCAGCACACGTGGGGGGAAGAGGGTCCCCTGGAGGCCCCTTTGGACAGGTCTSTGGGTCACCTSYTYTGGGTGACCCGGCTGTGAGAGCTCCTGTCCACAGGCTCCTTCCCCTCTCCCTTGTCCTGTCATTCTGTGAGGGAAAGTTCCATGAGTGCAGGAAGGAATGGGCGGATTTGCCATCCTAAAGATGCCCAGTTTGGGCTCTGCTTTTCCCCCTTGCAGAGCGTTCACACACATCCGCACCTCGGGCAGTGCTCAGGCAGCTCTGGCAGCTCCAGCTCCCTCCCCGGGAGGCTGAGTAGGAGGCCCTGTGTGCAGTTCCTTGGCAGCTGCAAAGCACAGGGGCTCAGGAATACACCTGGTGCAGGTAGCTCAGGGTGCAGCTGCAGTGCCAGTGCCAGGCTGAGCTCTGGCTGGCAGGAGCCCGAGGCAAGAGCCTCCTGCTGACCCTTGGCAGGACAAAGGACCTGGGGACCTGTGGCACAGCCAGGTCAGTGGACACTCAGAGACAGGGCAGGA
>NW_026624042.1:184515-189796 GCF_030028575.1 Malurus melanocephalus
TTGATGCCTGATGATTTTTGTTTTTCCTTTTTATGCTTTCTGTACCCTCTATGCATTCCCCTGCACCCCTTAGCCCACATGCTTGTAATTCCTGAAGTTTGATATTCCAGCTTAGTTTAGGAGTTCTGCTGGGCAGAGAGACCAAACATCCTGAGAAAGGAGTCAGTGTACTCTGTGCTATCTTAAACCCAAGGCTCCAGCCTTGGGTGAAGCCTCTGTCCAGAACATCTTGTGTAAACTGGGCTCTGGCCTCATCTACGGGGAGATTCATTGGAATAGGGGGACATTACTGCATTTGTTACGTTTCTTATTGGGGAATCCTAGATAGATATGCTATTTCCTGAAACCTATAAAACTTGTACCCATGCTGTACAAAGGGGTGCATTCTGCCATCAAGTTGTGTACCTGGGATCCCAAATACCGAGGTAAAACCCTTTTTATCCCCTTAACCGCGTCTGTGTCATTATTAAAAACTGGCCTTTCAAGGCAACACTCTGAGAAACGAGGCAAGGCACAGCAGAGTGCCCTGGTATAGCAGGGCATCTTCCCTGCCAAGAGACCTCAAGAGCTTACCTGTTGTTTGTTCTTGCTTTTGTGAAGACCACTTGTGTCTTCGGGTGCCATGAAGTGACACTTCTAGCTGACAGTAAACATCTTGCTGTGGAAGGAAGATATGGGAAGACAAGCTGGAATTTTGGATTGACAGAGACTCCATCTTACAAACTATGAAAGTTACATCAAACTTTCACAAAGCAGAAGTCTTCTGCACATTGCCTGGAAATGTGTGGGGGTCTCTACCCAGAGTCAGGATGCTGCTTTGCAGTTATTTCTTCTAGGCTTGAGTGAAAGGACTCTGTACCCCATCATCAATTCAGTGGTAAGTTATATTAACTCCTAATTTATGATTTCTTTGCTATATTTAATATAGGTATTTTGAAGTCTTGCACTGTTTTATGTAATCTAATAGTATTTCTTTTTTTAACCTCTGTAGCTAGTAACTTTGTTGAAGGTCTTTTGTCTGTTACCTCTTGCCTATTTAATAAATAATTCATTTTATAACAAACCTAATCGGCCATTCTTGAGGACTTGTGGGCTGAAGTSATTTAGGTGGGGGCCACCTAATTTCAAGCTGCTGCTAAAAATCTGAGCCTAAGGCAGGGCTTGTCTGAAGCTCCTACTTGTTCCTACACACTGGGGCAGGGATAGGCAGGCAGGCAGAAAAGGAAAGGTTACAAGTTAAACCCCCAGTTTTATCAGACCCCTGTGTCTGCATGCCCTCTTGGACTTGTTCTGGGGGTTTGTGTAGGTGCAGAGTGTTGGGAAAGGGAGGCAAGGCAACGCAAAAGGCAAGGCTGCACTGGAAGATTTCTCTCAYGGCTTGGCTCTCTCAGGAGAAAAGCCTAAAGGTGTAATTATTGACAGCTCCCAYTGGATGGCTCCCGAAGTCCAGCGGGGATGTAATGCTGAGCACAGCCAGCAGGTTTGATTCCGCTCCAGTCGCTCTCTCGCAGCACAGCCCGGTGTTACCARCCACARCGGAATGATAACCTAAGCCCAGAGCCAGGGAGGATGAACATTCTCACAGGAACGCATAGACCAGGACGGGTTTGATAAAATGCACCTGAGAGCAAATTATTTTATGTGAAGATATAAAAATGTCCTTTATTCAAGGACATAAATAAGGAAAGGAGAGGGAGAGCTGCCTAAATCAAACCCAAGCATTGACAACAAAGATATGGAGTCCTGCATAAAGAGCAAGCAGCAGATGTGTGGAGRACAGATTCTTACAAGAAAATGGACACATTCTGCACCAGCCACGAGAGAGGCCTGCTGACACATAGGCCAGGTTAATGAGGATGAGCAAAGGAAGAAAGAATTTTATAATGGGATAGGGAGGAAGAAATTCGAGCGATAAGGGCCTCGAGAAGCTTTTTGTTTAACTAATTGTTGCCAACTTGACATAAATAATGCTAGCCAACCACAGTAGTTTTGTCGCATGAACGCTGCATGAACAGTGCATGTAAGCAATCATGATATATGTCATTGTGTTTACAGAAGAAGTTTTGGTTATAAAAAGGTGTAAGAAACTGCATAAATCAGTTAATGCTTGATTAATATTGAATTGTGTGTAGTTCCTTTTTGTTCTCTCCTCAAACACAGATGTTTTAAGAGCAGGTCAAATGTGACCCCAAATATTCAATAACAAAGGGTCAAAATGTTGAATTTCCACAGGAAGCCTCAAACAGGTTGACCCAGATGTGACAGCGGCTCCCAAGGCAGYGCTGCTCCAGGACACATTTCTGGTGCACTTGCTCCCTGTCTTTGGGCACTGGCAAAGGAGGGGAATTGTTTTGTTGCTGGTATATCATTGTTGGGAACAGGAAAGGAAGTGGACATGAAACTGGGATCACATTGCTGCAGCCTACAGAGAGCCCCTGGGCAGGTGGCTGGCCTCCAGCATTGCATGTCTGTTATGAATGAGATGGGAGAGATTAGGTAAATCCTGCCTTTGAGTCAGACTTCTGGCAGTAGTTGTATTCTGTTAAGCTGTTCTGTAGCTCTGTTAAGGCCATCAGCACCACAAAGGTCTCTTGTTTGCAAGTGCTTTAATAATGGCTGCCTAGGTCTACTAAAAAAAATATTTATTTAATAGACACAAAAATTGTCAGACATAAGACTTTGAACAGATTATTTACTACACAGGAAGAAAACAAAAAACTAATAGATAACATACAGTGCACGATAAAGGTACCTATATTACAGCTAGCGAAGAAATAGTATAGGTTAAGATTCAATGTAACTTACCACCGAATTGGTGATGGAATACACACAGGTCTCTTTCACTCAATTCCCAGGGAAAGTATCTGCGAAACTATGTCTGACTTMACAGGAGAAGATCCTCTATCCATTTTCAGGGAGTGTGTAGGAGATTTCTGTCTCTTGTAGAAATTTGTGTAGCTTTTATAGTTTGTAAAACGGTGTCTCTCAGTCAGGAATTTCTAACCTATTTTCCCACATCTGGTTTAACACTCAGTTGTTTATTTTATCACTTGATCTCTGCTGGTGCCAGAGATGACTCGCAGCTTGATCTTTGTCTGGACTGGGTTATCTCATTACTTCATGGCAGGGAGGAATGTCCAGAGCTATGCACCAGCTGATGGGCAGAGCAGATAAATTCTCTGTGACAAGGGGTGATGTCCTGCCACAATCGCCACCCCCTGCTCCAACAGCTTCCAGAGCAGGTGTGCCAGGGTGATGGATTGTGGAAAGCTGGGCAGGGGCCACTCACAGCACTCCCACACTGCCCTGGGGAAACCCCAGTGTCCTGGGTTTAAACCCGTTTTTTTCCTTATCCGAGTCATGGCATCAAAAACGTCGTGGTTTGAACTTGACCGAAAGCCAAAAGCCAAAAGCACCCAATGATGTTCCCTCCCTTCCCCCCCACCAGAGAGGCAGAAGGGAGAGCAAAGGCCCAATTAACAGTAAAATTTATGGCTTTTAGATAACGTAATTGAGAGAAAGGTATATATATATGCTCCAGAAAATGGTCAGACAGGCTGAATAACTTGAATTGCAAAATAGATTTATTACTATAAACTACTAAGAATACTACGGCATTGGGGAGGGGAACAAAGATAGGGAAAAATTTACAAAGAAAGGAAAATAAAAACAGACATTTTAAGACACCTGTTATTCTTTCTGAGAACCCGTCTCTTTCTCAGGTCGTCTCTCACCACCCCCCCTACAAAAAGGGGGTATGTATCCCGCATACAAAGGGGGCTGGGATGAAAGTCTAACATAGATCAAACTACTCATTACAGTTGTCGTCCAGCATCATAGGAGAAGCGTTCTTACAGCACCAAGCTGTGGAAGGTCTTTTCCCAAGAAACAGTCAGTATATAACTGCTGATGGAACAGGATTCCTTTCTTTACCTCATGGTGGAAAGAATGTTCTCCAAGGCCAAACTGTGGTATTTCGGGGGCATAAGGCCACTATCACAAATCTCCTGGAAGAACACAGCTTCTTCTAAGCATCCACTTGCTTCAGACATGGGGCAGGGGCACCCCTTCCCTCTCTGCAGAACACAATTTCTTCTTAGCATCAACTCACTTCAGACATGAGGGAGAGCCAGGCCTCTTCCCCCTTTTTTGGCTTCTAATCAGTTCAGTCCAGTCCTCCAAGGCCAGGTTTTTTTTCCTCAGAGCAAGATCGCTCTTTTTCCTATACAGGTCTCCCATTGAAGAAATAGTCCTGTCGAGAACAGCTTGTTTTCTCCATGTTCGAACACCACAGCACAGCACAASAGTACCTGTCTTCTCCTTACTGTGATCTTGGGTCTCCATTTTTTTTCTTGCATCCCCTCACCCCCTGCTCTGTTTTTCCCCWGTGCATGATACTAACAAGTAAATACTAACAACCTAAAAAAACTACATGGTGGCTGCACCCTATCTTGTTTTGAATTCTTCTCAAGTACAAGATCATACATCATCACAGAGGTGTATCTAGCATGTGCAATTGGCCCAGGCCTGACCAACGTCCTGTCCATCAGCCTCAGAGCCACAATGGATTGGCTCGAGTGNCAGCAGCAAGCCACTGCAGGAAGGCCACTGGCCAATTTCTCCTGGCCCTGGTGGTAAACAGCTGTCCTTGGCCACCTGCTCTCATCYGCCAGCCCTTCTCACCTCATCCTTGAAGAGCTTGGCTTGGTCCTCGCAACCCGTCAGAGTCTGAACAAAGCTAAACACCTTGGAATAAATGGAGAGGAACGTCAAGAGAAAGCRATGTTTCTGGCTGGAGATCCCCCTGAGCCCACATCCTCACATTTTGAGCTCTGCAAGGTGCCGGGGGGCTGTTGAGGCAGAGGCCCCAGTTGCTTTGCCCTCCCATGACAGAGTCCACCTCTGACCCCGGGCACAGGCACTGCCTCCCCCAGCAAAGGCTTCAGCAGCTCTATCTCCAACAAATGTCTCGAGCACAGTGAGAGGATCCCACCGAGGGCTGGGGCAGGAGAGGGTCAGGCAGGGGGGGAATGAGGAAATCRGGGTTAAGGTTGGCAGAGCCCTCTGAGATCATCAAGGCCAAGCACTGACCAGCACTGCCAAGGCCCCCACTAAGCCATGTCCCCAGGTGCCACATGCACCTTTTGAACACTTCCAGCGATGGTGACTCCACCACTGCCCTGGGCAGCCTGTGCCAGTGCCTGAGGTCAGGAAGCGGCTGCTGGGGCTGGTGCCAGAGCTCCTCCACCTACTCCGGCCTTAAGAGGGGTCACCACAGGTG
>NW_026624042.1:190860-192341 GCF_030028575.1 Malurus melanocephalus
GTGATCTTCCGCATTATAAGCCCTGACTGTCACATCTCCCCCCTGCCTATGCCTAATTAARTAAGCTAGAAYATATAAAACTTAYAACATGTATAAAACTCTATAAACTTGATAAATTCTGTAAAACCAATTAAGAACATATTATAACTTCGCAACAACAAGCATAAGGCACAGTGAACATGTGGTAACTGGGGGGTATTTGGGGTGTGACTTGGGATAATTAGGGATAACTCGGGATAACTGGGGATAACCCTGAGTAAGAACATTTTTAAAGCAGCTGTTGRTGCTCTACCAACCCCAAAAGYAAAATTACACAAAAACATCACAGCCCTCCCCCACGGGGGCTGTCTCGTTGTTGATTGGGTCTYGCCTGTGCAGGGCCYTTGAGTGCTGACTGGAGGCTCRCCGGCTTGTCGTTCTCTTCTGCCACCGGGGTGTACGGGTTACGAGGGTGTCCGATGAAGTGGTCTTGTGAACAGAAACTCGCAGTTTTCGTTACTTTTATTCTGGAGCTCCGGCTTCATGGACTTAAGTGGACACCACTTAACTTTGCCATCTTTCTTTACTGCGGCATCCCCTCRCCCTATAAGGACTATTCTCCTGTTCTTGCTGACCCGCAAACCATCGCGTACACATTCACAGTCTGCAAAGACAATGCCGATGTCTACCTCCATCAACTCCAAAGAACCAGCTGATTACTTTGCACCTCCAGCTCACAATGGTCCAAATCCAGTCAGCGCATCCAACGTGGAAGGCAGACCCCCTGCAATCGAAGAATACTACCCCGATGATACGAACGACATTCCCGACCCCAAGCCTCGCCCTCCAAGCATGAGGGAACCAACAACAGAGGAGAAAAAATGCATATCATTTTGCAGGTGGTAATAGCTGGTGCTTTCTATCCGAATTACTTTTGAAAATGTAGTGTAAATACCGCATTATCTTATTTTCTTGAGGGGCCATACTCCCCCTTTTGGTTTTTAGTAATGTGCGTTTCTCTTAGTATGAACATCAACACAAATCAAAACAATACAGGTAACAAAGCAACAAGCCCACCACGTGCTCAGTGTCAGCACCAGGCAAAACAAATAAAATACACGTGATCAGGAGTACACCAGTGAAAGGATTGTGACTTAGAAAGATATATTTATCAACTACCTAAACACTTCCCCATTACCCAGGGTCTGCAACAGCTGGCTAAYCCGATTTCAAGGTCTGGAGAGCCTTTCCTGGGCAAGGCTTCCAAGTTTACCCTGAAGGGGTTCCAGCTTTTGATAAACCCAAATTGGCAAGTCAAGGTGACTTGATTACATTTTTAGTGCAGAAACACATGGGTCTGTCGGCACTTCCCAACCAGCCAGGGCCAGGGCTTGGCCAGAGCCTAGGCCTCAGCTGGGAGGGATTCCCTAAAAYATCCTACAACCAGGCTTTTATCAAAACTGCTTTTTCACATATTTCTACACAAATTATCAGCTCATGTT
>NW_026624042.1:194291-195977 GCF_030028575.1 Malurus melanocephalus
TCCTCTCTGTTCCCGCCGGCGGCAACCTCGCTCCGCCCTTCTTCTCGACGCTCGACGCCATTTTTGGGCACATAGGGAGGTGGTTCAGCCCAGATATTTTCGGACCCCAAGTTCCCCGCGGTGTCCCTAGCCTCCTCAGCTAACCCACCCCAAAGGGATTCCGCTGGTTTCTGTCCYCCTGCAAGCGGGTCAGGACTCAGGGGTTGGGGGGTTGTATCATCTTCCCCYACATTTCTAGGCTCTGTAGAGCCATCGTTGTCAGCGGGGCACGGGGTCTGCATAGCAACCCCGACTCCCAGTTTGGTAGTGGCTAGCAAGCAGTTCCTTGCCGCCCTCCAAGTCTCCTGCTCCTGCATAGCCCTCTGCAGGGCTCTTACGACCTTCCCCCACGACTTTAGATGTTTTCCAGACCCTGAAGACGTAGTCTCCTCAGCTAGCACCTTCATGCATTTTTCCCACACCTCAGGGTGAGTATCTCTACCGATGGTCTATGACCCCGATCTGCAGCAGCCTCACAATAGTGAGCATAAAATCTTTTTCTTTGCATTCAATCCCCCACTGCGCGCGCAACTGACTCACAACCTTCACGAGGGCTTCCATCCTTGGAGGTTCAGGGTGTCCCTCCCACCGGGGTTGTTCCAGCCACCTCGGCCACCGCTCCTCGAATCCAGGCGAAACCCGAACCCGCAATGCTTCTCCCAGGCACGTTCCTCCCGCTTCTTCTGGGCGCGCTCCCGGAGCACTTCTTCCAGGCGTTAGGACGCGTCAGGTTCCCGGGTTTCGGCACCACTTGTTGCCGTTAGGAGGCTTCTAATGGCGTGACAACCGGGTTCGTGGTGCGGCACGGCGGTTACCCTTTGACCACTCGGACCATTGAACACTCTCATCAATATGATGGATGTCAAAATGGCGTTTATTGATACGTGACACGCTATTATACAGTGTGAGATTCGCAGCGTCACTTCCCCCTAGTAACAGTGTATTAAACATAATTGGCTATAAAGAGAGGGGTCCTATCTGCCCRTACATTGCGTGATCTTCCACACGATAAACCCTGACTGCCACACTTCCCACCATCCCTGTCTGAAGAGGACAACGCACCACAGAAAACACACTGCCATAGAGAGGATCCCAATTCAATGCCCTAAAGCACTCAAAGATTTCCATCCATACCCCCAGAGCCAAACTGAGCTCTGGCACAAGACAGAGTGTCCTGGTTTAACTCGGTCTGATTTTTGGTGGTGGGGGGATGGGACCAAGAAACCACAAAGATGGCTCCTGTGAGGAAGTTCTAGAAACTTTCTCCTTCTTCTCCAGCAAAAGGAGCCCTACCCCCTGTGTTTTAGRGCSAATCCAYYRTGGYTCTGAKGTTGATGGACAGGCTGCYCATCAGSCCTGGGCCAATTGCACAGGCTAGTTACACCTCTGTGATGACGTATGATCTTGTACTTAAGAAGAATTCAAAACAAGATAGGGTGCAGCCACCATGTAGTTTTTTTAGGTTGTTAGTATTTACTTGTTAGTATCATGCACTGGGGAGAAACAGTGCAGGAGGKTGAGGAGATGTAAGAAGAAAAAATGGAGACCCAAGATCACAGTAAGGAGAAGACAGGTACTGTTGTGCTGTGCTGTGGTGCTCGAACATGGAGAAAACAAGCTGCTCTCGACAGGACTATTTCTTCAATG
>NW_026624042.1:197945-203168 GCF_030028575.1 Malurus melanocephalus
AAGAGAAAGAGAAAGAGAAAGAGAAAGAGAAAGAGAAAGAGAAAGAGAAAGAGAAAGAGAAAGAGAAAGAGAAAGAGAAAGAGAAAGAGAAAGAGTGTGTCAGATTAATTCCTCTGCTAGTTTGTTTTCAAACATATTTTGGCACCCATTGTGGAGCTAGTCCTGGGAGAAGTCAGAATTACAATTCTGTGTTACAGAACCTACCTATTCACCATGATGCTCAAYGTGTTTACATGGGTACTGTACCTTGCTCTCTGTATTTTTCTGCACATAGGGCACTATTTGCCAATTGTGATGCCCCAATGGAGACCAGGGAAAAACCAGTATGAAAATCACTTTGGTGGTTTATTATGTCTATTGCATGATAGCCTCTAAGGCAATGAACATCATTTGGAATATATATTCAGTTTTCTTTGCCTGTCTTCATCTGGGCTGCTACCTCTGGGGCCTCCTGAACAATCACACCCAGYCCCTGGGGGGAAGAGTAGATAATGTTTTTTCCAGCCTTTCAGGCCTGGCATGGCAATTTTTAAAGATACTGAGTTCTCTCGATGTCAAGGAGCRGATAATGTTGTTTGGTTTGCTTTGTCTTCTCTGCACGGCCTGCACCATGTACACCATTCTTCGAGTCAGGACAGAGCTTGGTACCGTACAGCATCTTCAGGAGGAGGAGRAGAAAGGAAGCAAAGCAACAGGCACCAGCTCTATGAAAACCATCACTGAACTGGAAGGACAGCCTAAACCAGGAGCAATTGCCCCTGTTCAGAAAAGGAAATCAAAAAACAAATCAGTCCACATAGTGACTGACAAGGAGGCAGCTGGACCCTCATACCCAGTGGAAGAGACGGAGCTGGAGATCATGACAGAGCTGGACATCATCACTCGGTCTCTATCCCTGGTGAGCTGCAAGACCTACAGAGAGCATTCACCTGACAGGGGAACCAGTCCATCCTGACCTGGCTGCTCCTTATCTGGGATGCCATGGCCAATTATGCCATTCTGGATGGAAGTGAGGTCAGGCAACTGGGATCCCTGTCCYGGGATGTGGYCATTGACCAGAGGGTTGGGACAACTTGAAAGCTCTCAGCCTCTGGTGGTGACTGCTGGCGAGTGTAAGGTATAGATACGTCTGCAAAGAAGAGCTCCAATATGCACCAAGGGAAATGGAACACAAYGGAGCAAGGTATCTGATGCCTAAGGGAACTGGCTGTGCTGGAGATAATTTTCTTGGAAGATGAGAGACTCCCTAAAAATCCAGATGGTGTCCAGTGCACGTCCCAAATGTGGCTGAAATTCGCATGGCTTGGACCAGAGATCTAGCGATGCTGCAGTGGAGGGAAGGAGAGGACAAAGATGGGYGCATTGGTGAACAAACGGAGAATTTACAAGGACACTGTCACCGCCCTGTTCATGGAAACAAAGCTGGCTGACCACATCTGGAGCTTGGAAGAGAAAGTTAAAGAGGGCCACCAGACTGAGAAAGGAGCTAAAGGAAGGAATTCACCACATCTCACCAGAACCAACAAGAGTCTCTGCCATTAGGAGGAGACTCACCCAGCCAAGGAGAAAGGATACACTCCGCACTGTAACCTTTGGCTTTTCCTTCAGGAGCATGGAGAAGACATGAGGAACTGGGATGGAAAACCCACCTCCTCCTTAGCAACCCAGGTACATGAATTGTAAAGAGGAACATCTTCCACAAGAAGCTCATCTAGGGCCAATGCTGCTCCTGTCTCTCGTGGACAGAACTCCAGACAGTATAGGAATGATAACATGACTGATTCTCTTGAAGGGATCTCAGGAACATATTTACAAGAGGAGAGCAATGTGTACCACGACCAGGATTAGAGAGGTCCTGCCTCTAGCCAGGCAGAGGGAAGGGACAATCTTACCTATTGGACTGTGTGGATCCAATGGCCTGGCACATTTGACCCAGAAAGATACATGATTTTGGTTGACACCAGTGCTCAATGTACCCTGATGCCATCAAGGTATGTGGGAGAGAAATCCATTTCTATTTCTGGGGTGACAGGAGGATCCCAGCAGCTGACTGTACTGGAAGCTGAAGTGAGCCTGACTAGGTATGAGTGGCAGAAAACACTTCATTGTGACTAATCCAGAGGCCCCAGGCATCCTCAGCATAGACTGTCTAAGRAGTGGGTATTTCAAAGACCCAAAAGGACATCGCTGGGCATTTGGGATAGCTGCTGTAGAAACAGAAGGAATCAGACAACTGAATACCCTGCCTTGTCTCTCGGACGATCCCTCTGCTGTGGGACTGCTGAGAGCTGAGGAACAAGAGGTACCAATCACAGTAGCAACAGTGCAGTGTTGGCAATACCGGAGTGACCAAGACTGTGATTCCCATCCATACAATTTGTGAACTGGAAAGCCAAGGTGTGGTCAGCAAGGCTCATTCACCCTTTAACAGCTCCATCGGGCCAGTGTGTAAGTGCAGTGGAGAATGGAGACTGACAGTGGATTTCTGTGGCCTGAATGAAGTGACTCCACCGCTGAGCGCTGCGGTGCCGGACATGCTGGAGCTCCAGTACGAGTTGGTGTCCAAGGCAGCGAAGTGGTACGCCACYAYTGACATTGCCAATGYGTTTTTCTCCATTCCTCTGGCAGCAGAGTGCAGGCTTTAGTTTTTCATCTGGAGGGGTTGCAGTACACCTGGAACCAAGTGCCCCAGGAGTGGAAGCACAGTTTCACCATCTGCCCTGGGCTGATCCAGGCCGCACTGGACAAGGGTGRGGCTCTGGARCATCTGCAGTACATTGATGACATCAATGTGTGGGGGAACACAGCAGGGGAAGTCTTACACAAAGGAGAAGAGATTATCCAGATTTTCCTGAAAGCCCGTTTTGCCATTAAGCAAAGTAAGGCTAAGGGACCTGCTCAAGAAATTAAATTTCTAAGAGTCAAGTTGCAAGATGGATGTTGCCAGATCCTGACAGAGGTAATCAACAAAATCACTGCTATGTCCCCACCTACCAACAAAAAGGAAACCCAGGCTTTTCTAGGAGCTATGGGCTTTTGAAGGTTACATATCCTGGAGTACAGCGTGATTGTAAGCCCTCTCTATCTCATGACACAAAAGAGAAACAATTTCCAGTGGGGCCCCAAACAAGCATTCAAAAAATTAAGCAAGAGATTGCCCATGCAGTAGCTCTTGGGCCAGTCAAAACGGGGCAGGATGTGAAGAATGTGCTTCACACTGCAGCCAGGGAGAATGGTCCTTCCTGGAGCCTCTGGCAAAAGGGACCTGGAGAGACTCAAGGACAACCACCCAGCTTCTGGAGTCGAGGATACAAAGGGTCTGAGGCCAGCTATACCCCAACTGAGAAAGAGATCTTTGCAGCTTCTGAAGGGGTTTGAGCTGCCTCAGAAATAACTGGCACTGAAGCACAGCTGCTTTTGGCACCTCAGCTACTGGTACTGGGCTGGATGTTCAAGGGAAAGGTTCCTTCTACACATCATGCCACTGATGCCACGTGGAGTAAGTGAATCGCTGTGATCACACAGCGAGCCCGGACAGGAAACCCTAATCACCCTGGGATTCTGGAAATCATAACAAACTGGCCTGAAGGTCAGACTTTTGGACTACCTTTTGAAGAAGAGGAGCAAGTGACCAAGGCACCAAGGAAGCCCCACCATATAACGACCTACCAGAGAGTGAAAGAAGATATGCCCTTTTCACTGATGGTTCCTGCTGAATTACAGGGGAAAATTGGAAATGTAAAGCTGCTGTATGGAGCCCCACACAGTGAGTTGCACACGACACTGAGGGACAAGGTGGATCGAGTCAGGTTGCAGAGCTTAAAGCCATCCAGCTGGCTTTAGGTATCATTGAATGAGAGAAGTAGCCGAGGCTCTACCTCTACATTGACTCTTGGATGTAGCTAATACACTGTGGGGACAGCTGGAGTGCTGGAGAAAAGCCAACTGGCACTGCAGAGGGAAGCCCATCTGGGCCACTGAGTTTTGGCAGGACATCGCCATTCGGGTGTAGAGGCCAACTGTGAAGGTCCGACATGTAGATGGACGTGTACCAAAGAGTCAGGTTAATGAAGAGCATCGTAACAATGAGCAGGTGGATTAAGATGCCAAGGTTAAAGCAACACAGGTGGATCTGGATTGGCAGCACAAAGGAGAATTATTTCCAGCTAGTTGGGCCCCTGATGCCTCTAGTTATCAGGGAAGAGGTGCAATGTAGCAATGGGCTCCTGACCGAGGGGTAGACTTAACTTAGACAGTATTTCACAGGTCAACCACGGCTGCAACACATGTGCTGAGATCAAGCAGGCCAAGCGGGTGAAGCCTCTGTGGTATGGGGGACGATGGTCAAAGTATTGAGAGATGCCCACCCAGAGAGGAGGAACTGGATATTCCCACCTGTATATAAACTGAGGCTTGGTACACTGCGGGGAGCTACTTCCACCGGATTCCCAGAGGAGAGCTCAAGAACCACCAATGGACCCCCAGACTTTTGTTCAGGATCACYGCTTCAACATCYACCACACCAACAGGACAGCTACCACCACCCTGACCAACACCACTAACAGACTTAAGGCTAGTGTTTCTGTATTATTAATTTTCCTATTAAATTGTAGTTCTGACTTGGAATCTCTTGCAATATATTTGTGTGACGTTAATTCCTCCAGTGGTTTGTTTTCAAACTAGCAGAGAGAAAGAAAGAGGAAAAATGCAGCCCGAGCCTAAAGAGGGATGAAAAATCCAGCACCTTAGAGGCCTGGAGCCACTTAACTCCCAGGATCTGTTTAGCAAAGCCAGGAGTCTCAATGCTACAGACTTGCAGCTGCCAGAGGCCATGGGTCCGGCTCGGTGCAGCCACTGGTGGGTGGAGAGCAGCTCTCCCTGCCGGGACTCATTCCCCACGGTGTCCGTGGCCTCACGCTGTGGCAGGGCTGGAGCAGGGCACTGACAGCCTGTGGAAAGCAGCCGAGCTGGCCCAGGGGCCGGCTGTGGGGACAACAGCGTGGCAAGACAAGTGTCCCGGCAGAGTACCAAAGCCTTGGAGGGAAAAAGAGAAGGGAAAGGGAAAAGGAACAGGGGAAAAAAGAGAGAAAAGAGAAAAGAAGAAACACTCAGTCTCACACTCATCTCCAATCACTGCTGTGCTCTCTGCACTGCTTGGTTTGATATCACCTCAAATTCCCATTTCTCACCACAGGGAACAGCTCAGCCTCTGGAAGGGAAATG
>NW_026624042.1:204409-205513 GCF_030028575.1 Malurus melanocephalus
TGCAAAAGGTGCTCCTTAAAAATATTAACACAAGGTTTAAACATAGCTAAGAAATGGCCCTTCATAGCATCTGCCATTCTCACCAGCACATCCTCCCTTTCCTTCTCCAGGTTCTCAAATTTCATCTGCAGAGATGCCACCTCCTGACGAGGACACACAGACTCTTCCTTCAGGGCAGTGGCCTCTTCCTTCAGGATATTTTCTAGCAAGGTCTTGTGGTGTTCTGCCCTCCACATCGCTGAACCAGAAAAGGGGAAGGAGAAAAGGAAAGCAAAGGTGAACTGATGTATACCCCGCAGAGACAACAGCACTGTCGTCTTTGTCTGCCTGTGTTTGCCAGGCCCTAAGCCCACAAGGGTTTCCAAAGCTGACAAAAATGAAGGAAACTTCCAGGCAGAGAAAAAAGCAGGAATGAAAGGGRCAGGGTTCAGAGGAACAGCAAAGTATGTTTGCTCTTGGGCTTGTGCAGAGTGAGCAAAGGCACAGGAAGGAGCAGAAATGCCTGTGCAGCCCTGCTCCAGAGAGGCCAATAGCCTGGAGACTCTGGCATGGGCTGGAGTTAGGGGGAATTGAGCTGAGGCATCCACCTACAGCTCCTGAGCACAGACACGGCACCTGAAAGGCACCATCTGTGCACAGGATCAGCCATAGCACAGGCAGATGGCACTGCCAGCCACGGCATCTTTCTCCACAAAATACTTTCACTGGCACCAGGATGGATAAATCTCCTGCTGGTTGTTTGTCCCCTCTGCCATCTCTGGGCACTTTTCCTCTGCATGGAACCAGAAATCGCTGCTGCAGAGACAGGATGGGGCAGTGGGTGGAAGAGAAGCTGTACCTTGTTCAGTTTGCTCCAAGTTCTTCTGCAGCTCCTGATTGTGAGCCTTGGCATTGTCCCTCTGAGCTTGTGTGCTCCTCAGCTCTACCTCCAAGGCCTTACACTGTGTGGCCTCGGTCTCTGCTCTGTCCTCAGAGCTCTGGAGCCTCACACGCAGCTGAGACACCTCATTTTCCAGAAGCTGCTTCTCTTGAATTGCCATATCCAGAACTGCTTGCACCTTATTCCAGGTCTGGAAGATGGATGAACAGAGCCTCAGGGACAGG
>NW_026624043.1:0-13353 GCF_030028575.1 Malurus melanocephalus
GGGATGGGGCACACACGGCTCTGTCAATAGGCCTCTCGTGGGGCTCTCTCTGAGATGTCTTTCTCATTAGGAGAGATCAGGTAATACCTTTCAAAATGAGGATTGGTATTTTGGCAGTTTTTAGTTGTTATACTTCTACATGTTACGCTTTTCCGTATTTACTTACTCGCAGAGTTTTTTGACACCTTTCCCTATGGTGGTGACCTCTGTGCATGAAAATTAGGAGGACCACAGAATGCAGAAGAAAAATTTTCACCCTCAGTTGTTACATTTCTGGCAAATGCACAGACTAATCTGTGCATGAAAATATGATAAATGTCTGCAAAAAATATGACAATTATTTTCATGCAGTGAAGTATCTTGTTTTCTAATCAACCACGTGATTTAGTCTCTGTATTTTACCAATTAGTCTTTCTTTAACCAGCAATTGCTGAAATTACATCGCTAAAACTAAACTGTAATTTTGGGGTTGTGATTGTAGTATGTCAGTCGTCATGTTGGGTGGCTCTTGAAAGAGTATTAAACTTCACAGAATGTTGATGTTGTTTCACAGTCAAAGTTGTTAATGATTTGTATTGAAGGAGGTAAATGTTTAGTGTTATTTCAGTATTTGGGGAATATTTGATTTTGCAACAAGAATTGTGGTTCTCCATTTCATAGTTGGCTGTGTGTTTGATGAAATAATCAAGTGCAAAAATAAACTTTAGGCTGTAAACATTGTACTCCCTTGATATCACCAGGGGGGCTCTTTGGTGAGGTATTGGAATCTTGCAGAAAGTTGTTCCTTTYGGAGACTTGGCAAAGTGCTTCAGATGTGTGAATCCTGTAGCATGTTTGCCATGTTGACTTGATTTTCACTCGAGGTGTTGAGTAGTGTAAGTCGATATGCCTAGAAGCTTGTTYTCTTCTGCAAAGTGCTCCTTAAAGTGAGAAGGGATTTCATTAACAGCAACAACAGCAATGACATTGGAATCAAATGTGAAGTAATTTTTAATTTAAACTGCTATTTAAACTACTCCTATTAAAACTTKGTAAAATAGTTGATCTGTTACTCTATGTTTCTTGTACATTTCTAGGTMTTGAAGAAATTGCAAAAGAAAAAGAGAAGTTAAAAAAGGAAGAAAACATGCTTATCAAAGAAGAAGAATTTGAAACAGGAGAAAAATTACGTTGTTTGGCTACAACTCTCTGTGAGCAAAAGGAAAATCTGAAAGAAAAGGACAGCACTAACCTGTTTTTACAAAAGCCTGGGTCATTTTCAAAATTAAGCAAACTGTTAGAGGTAGCAAAAATGCCGCCTGAGTCTGACACTACGTCTCCAAAACCCAACGGCAGCGCATCAAATGGCTGCACATTATCTTACCCAAGTAACTCAAAAAACTCTCTCTGCAGTCTGCAGCCCCCTGCACCACAAAACTCCATCGAGAAGTCTGATTCTAATAATCYTTTCAGTGCTAATGCAGGTGGGACGGGAAGGTTGTACAGTTCTCCAGCGATKGCAAATGATCAGCTGTTAAAGACTSTGGGTGAGAAGGGCAGGCAGTGGTTCAGCCTGGTCCCCCGCGTGCCCTGCGATGACACCTCTGTCACCCAGCTGGACACAGCAGCTCCAGCTCCACTCACKCCTCACTCACACCCCCCATCAAAGTCACCCTCCCCTGTTCCATCTCCTCTGCTGGGCTCAGCCTCTGCACACAGTCCCATGGGATTAAGTCCTTTTGCATTGTCACCACTGCAGGTAAATACATTCATTTTTGAATCATTCGACTTTGCAGAGCTTATTTGGGCAGGATACCTGTTTAGACAAATTACTTCAAAGATCTGAAATCACTATATCTTAATTTCTTCTTTTTTTCTGTTTCTAAATGTTAATAACTAACTGCAGAAGTTTTGTAATACTAAATTATGATGTGCCAAGTAGGCTACTGTATGATATTTTGTACATGTATGTCAGKAATTTAATTTGGCTTTTAGGATGTTTTCTAGTCAACCATTTAACAGATATTAAATGAAAAGCAAGTACATAAAATCTTTTTGGAAGTGTAAAACACCACACCCTACCTTTAAAAGCTATTGCTTTTTAGCATTATCCAGGCGTTAATAAGAAGCATTACATGTCAGTGTTACATTAGTTTTTCTGAAACTAACTGAAGAACTGAGTAAAGGCCTCCTTTGTGTTTTGATTATTGTTTGACAAATAGCATCCCAATCATAATTCAGGTTTCTCAGGGACATTAATGGTAGTTGTGCTCTGTAGCAGGTGAAGACTGGACTACCTATAATGGGACTTCAGTTTTGTGGATGGCCTACAGGAGTTCTTACTTCAAACGTTCCATTTCCATCTTCTGTACCTGCTCTTGGATCAGGCTTGGGATTGTCAGAAGTGAATGGTAGCTCATTCTTGGCATCTGGTGTTCCTGCAAGTAAAAGTGAATCACCAGCACTACAGRGTGAAAAAGTAGCTTCTGCCCCTTCTACAGCAGCTGAAGTAGCCAAGCCCGTAGATTATCCTAACCCAAAGCCTATACCAGAAGGTAAGTGTAATGCAAGAAAAAAGATGATAATTTTTGCAGTGCCACTACGATGTTACAATATTTTTTTAAATAATTTGCCTATTGGTTTTCTAATCTGATTGTGTGTGATCACTTAAAAAAAAAAAAAAAGCCTGCAAAGTGTTTTTGTGCTTGTCTTGATTTAGAAATGCAGTATGGGTGGTGGAGGATTACTGATCCAGAGGACCTAAAATCTTTGATTAAAGTTCTGCATCTCAGGGGAATAAGAGAAAAGGCCTTACAAAAGCAAATACAGAAACACATGGATTATATCACTCTGGTCTGCATCAAAAACAAAGATGGTACGTAGTTGATGTTTAGTTACAGATGGTGTTGGGGCACCAGAAAAGTGCTTTTTGAGATGTGAWTAGCCGGGATTTACAGTAATGGCTGAGAAAAAAGGTAAAGGTCTCCTTATTTGTCTTTGCCTTTTCACCAGGCAACTTGGTCTGAAAAGTTACTGGATTGGAGAAATTGCATTTAATATAAATTGTTGTAGTGGTATAAATAACCTTCTTAAGYTCTGCTGACCTTCTGAAGCTCTTTCTGTCTCTGTAACCCTCAGCCTCTCCTTCTCTTTTCTGCCTTTAAAGTGCAAGTTTGAAACCATACAGARTTGGTTGTCCATATTGGGTTTTTTTTAAGAATAATACAACAGTTCTTCATCATTTGACTGGAGTGATGGGTAAATTAGCTTGAATTTACCAGTGCAGTTGTAATGCTAATTAAAATAATAAAAATGTGATTCTCAAATACAGTTGCAATTATTGATATCAATGAAAATGAAGATAACCAAGTAACTCGGAATGTTGTGGAAAACTGGTCAGTAGAAGAACAAGCTATGGAGATGGATCTTGCTATCCTTCAGCAGGTGGAAGATCTAGAGAGGAGAGTTGCATCAGCTAGTTTACAAGTTAAGGTAAAACCAACYTCAAGTAAAATGTCTCTTTAAAATAGGTGATAAGAATTTAAWGCAGATAGCAGTCCTTGTGTGCTGGTAAGTGCCTTCTTATTCCATTCTGACTTCCTACAAATGAAACAAATACACTACCAGCAGTAGTATCATGGAGATTTGTGTTTGAAATATTTTACTGCGTTTCAGTCTTCAGCTGAAGATGTTCAGAATGGCAGCTGCTGGAGAATGTTATACAGTGGAGCTCTGTGCACGTTTTGTTAACCTTCCCTGAATGCAAAGATTGTATTTCATACAGTCTGCTTAACTCTTGGGGGGTTTGCCACACTACTGCCTGGTTTGTGTGATTATTGCTATTAATGCTTTCAGAAATGCCTACAATYATCAGAATAATTTGCTTGAGTTTTGTAAAGCCACGGAGAACATGTAATAGGTACGAATGCAATAGAGTTAAGAATTCTCTGGATTTTGGAATTCTTCCAGGGTGGGTGTAAGGTTATCAAATTGCATATGTTTGGTTATAGTACAGGAGTGGTGTTTATGATGTAGAATTTGGCATGAGATGGATGTTGTTTTATTGTGACCMACTGATACTGTCTCCTGAGCGTGCTAAATGGGTAGTCCTGTTTGGATGTTTTGACCGGTAGAACAGGATACTTCATGAGAGGATAAGAATGCAGGCTGTTGCAGAAAGGTTCCTTCATAAAGTCTGSTAATGCTTATATTACTTGATTAATTATTTTAGTTCTCTGGATATTTTGGAAAATGTCTCTACAGATGGATTACAAGTAACCGCGATCTACCAGAAACASCGCTTCAATGACTTTGTTTGATTCCGTAAAACAGTTCCTCTGTTTACACCCTGAGTTAACAGCAACCAATAAATGCACAAACCTTTCTATTGACATAGGGTTGGCTGTGTCCTGAACCTGCATCAGAGAGAGACGACTTGGTATATCGKGAACATAAGTCAATTGCTAGATTGCACAAGAAGCACGATGGAGATTGTGCTGGAGGTGGAGAAGGCAGTGCCAGCTCTCTAGAGCGCAGGAGTGACAACCCTCTAGATATAGCTGTAACCAGGCTGGCTGACTTGGAGCGGAACATAGAGCGAAGGTATCTGAAGAGCCCCTTAAGTACCACCATTCAGATCAAACTGGATAATGTGGGCACAGTTACTGTCCCTGCTCCTGCACCATCTATTAGTGGTGATGGTGACGGGTAGGTTATTGAGATTAACTTGAAAAATTATTGTGCTTCTTTGCTAATTGGAACCTATTTTCTTATTGCCTGTTATCTATGTACTTTCTTGTATGTCTGTGATCCRTATGGATCATGTTATTCTGCATGGTGCTTTGTAAAGATTTTTTTTGTTACGTTTGTTAATAATCTTGCAAAGTTATCTTACATTTAACTGGTTGTGACTAAGCTTTGAGGCACGTAGCCACAGTCTGTGCACTACATGAAATTTAGTTGCTTAAACCTTATACTTATTGGCTGTGTACGTTTTGTCATTGCTTGGCTTTCAATGTGATAATGATTGTTCCACATTTAAACGAGCAATCACGGGTATGACCTRCTTAATTTCCCTGTATTTTAATGCAGAACTGAAGAGGATATTGCTCCAGGGCTAAGGGTGTGGAGAAGGGCGCTGTCAGAAGCGCGCAGTGCTGCCCAGGTAGCTCTGTGCATTCAGCAGTTACAGAAATCAATAGCATGGGAAAAATCCATTATGAAAGTTGTAAGTATCTAAACTGTTTTTGCTCTACCTGATTTTCCCACTTCAGGTATTTTAAGTTGCCTTGGTGAATAATGCATTTCTTATTACTTCGTATAAAACCCCGCAGTTAAACTGTACATTGTGCACGGATGAATGAGCCTAATGGAAAAGATTGTCCCTGCTTGCCAAATTCAGCATCCTGAACTTGCTAAGATAAAAAGCCTTTGTGAAYGGTTATGTTATTAAAGATGGTAATTATTCTTTGTTGATGACATTGAGGTAAAGGAGAGTAATTGCTTGCTCCATTTCATGAAAGATGCTCTGTCTGATGGAGTGTTTTTAATCTCACCTGTGACACAAGTTTTATGGAGGTTCAGCATCACRTATCCTTCATTAAGGACTTCATTTTTCAGAAAGTTGAGATGCTCCAAATTTGCAGCATTTTTGCATGCAGAGTTCTCCCAACTGAACATACAAATTAGGCAAGTGTGTGAGCAGACAGGCTGAAATAACTGTTTCCTTGTACACTTAGCAAGTCAATCTAAGTTAACTCCATGTACAAAGAAAGCATGCAAAGGGGATATGTCAAAATTTGCATGGACCTCTGAACCTCAAATTTCTGCAAACAAAACCTATTACTACAGCAGTAGTGACTGTGATGTGAGCAAGTGTGACCAGTGTTGTGCAGTGGGTAGCAAAAGTGAGTCTTGCATTTGTGGTCCTTTTCCTAAGTTTTTAATTTCTGTCAGTCATATACCAATTCTAATTACATCTGGATAATATACAGATGATTTAAGTAAAAGCTGTAATGTCAGGCTATACTTTTGAGTTTATATAGTTGTTAGCTTGAAGTATTTTTAGTACAAAAAGCTTGTGAATTTGGTAGAAGCACTTGAAAAGGTGTTGGAACATTTCAAGATGTAGTAATTTATTATTCAGGTATTTTAAAGTTAGTATGAATTTTAGGAAGTGCTTGGGATCATTTGTTTTGCTTTAGTGAATTCGTTCATAATGGCCCTTGGATAAGATCTTTACCAATTATTATTTGGAAATACTCTTGTAAAATACTGGTTTTTTTATAAAGTAGTAACATATGTATGCATTGTGGGCATAAATGAAAAGAAAATTTCTGAGATAGTGTGTTTGGGCAAAGAAGTTTTGATAGGTGTACATTTACTTTGCACAGACATTCATGAATTAGAGAAAGGGCTTGTCATTTTGTGGGCTGTAGGGACTTAAATGTCTTAAAATAAATTAATTGCTTTTTCAACATGTTGTCCCAATATAGCCTTTAAATTAGTTCCTTACATACTCCATGTATTCTTCTAGGGATATGATCAAGAGCAGATTCTGATTGGAGTAAAATGCAAGTAATTTTGAGAGTGAATTCGTGTGCTTGAAGGAGAAGGGTAATTTCGGTACCATTTATTGCTTCAAATTTAAAAAAATGAATTAAAAGCATTTTTCATTCATGACAGTACTGCCAGATTTGTCGAAAGGGAGACAATGAAGAGCTGCTGCTCCTCTGTGACGGGTGTGATAAAGGCTGTCACACGTACTGCCACCGGCCCAAGATCAGCAGCATCCCGGATGGGGACTGGTTCTGTCCCGCCTGCATAGCCAAGGTGACAAACACTGTCAGGGTGAGGGGACTGCAGCAAGGGACTGTGTATTGTGTGTGCCAGAGCTACAGCTCTGCCCCTGCTTTTTTCCAATGAAAATAATGGTCTGTATGTTTTGGGGGGGGCCTCCCATTAAATGATGAAATAATAGTTTAATTTGTGTTTTAGTGGCAGTAAAGGCTACAGTTTTATTTGTTCTAAACAGTGGGCTTTTTAATGTAAGTAGGTACATAGTTTTCATGCTAATTCAATATCATCATTTTTAATTTGTCTTTGGAAAAGAGAAAAATGTTAGTAAATATTTTTATTTTAGCGTGTTTGTATCAGTCATTTAGGAAGAGAGAAGTGTTTGTCCAGAACTGTGCCAGCCTGGTTTGTTAGGAAATACTGTTTTACCTATCTGAACATCAGGTGCTTTTGTCCTGTCACAAGCTGAGAACCTAAGTCACTTGTACCAGGAATTTCTGCAGCCTTATTTGCCTTCAGCAAACAGCAAAAAGTTAATAATCTTTAATATTAAATATTTCATTTGTTTTGGTGCTTCTGTTTCTGATCTTCATCGCTGTCTGTCAGTGATAACAGAGGTTTTTGTAATTTCTAGGCYATTGCTTATTTCAGTTCTCTCTATTCTAGGCAAGTGGTCAAACTCTAAAGATAAAAAAACTTCAGATTAAAGGGAAAAAAGGTAATGAACAAAAGAGAAGCAGGAGATTAGTGGGAGAAACAGAGGATGAGGACTCGGCAACTACAAGCACTGCCTTAAAAAGAGGAAAAACAGACCCTAAAAAAAGAAAAATTGAGGAAAATGTGTCTGTAAGCCAGTTAAAGCAAGAAAATTGCACTGCTGCTAAGAAACCTAAGAGAGATGACTCCAAGGACCTGGCTATATGCAGGTAAAGTGTCAGATGCTGAATTTAGGATAAGTCTTGTTGMAACAAGTAGTACTTGATTCTTTTCTGTGTCTGTTCTGGGGAACAGGAATGCTGTTCTTGGTCCCATGTCTGTGTGTGTACACAAATGTGTGCATGCTGGGAGAATGCTTCTGTCACGCCTGGAAGAGCAGGGCCAGTGACAGAAACCTTTCTCAGGTGTATCAAAGATCWYTGTSCAAAGAGCTTTGCATTGTGGAGGAGGCACAGGAATCAGCTGCTGTGGCAGCATTGCTGCAGTCCAAACAGACACAGCTTGGCCTTGTCACAGKTTGGGAAGCCACTATTAGCACCTGSTGTTTACATTGAGGATCAAAGTTGCAGCACCGTGGTTTTTTTTGGAATGTTGATTATTAACATAGGTTGCCTGGAGAGGACTTAATGCTATTTTAATTACTTGTCTGTCTCTATATGTGCATTGTTCTCAGCCTTGCACAGAGCACAGAATRAAGTGCTTTGTTTTTGTAAAGTGAATACTTTGGCAGTTCATGAGGAATTTATGTAATAGTGAAAACATTGTGAATGTATGAACAGTTTAAAAATACTGGTTTGAAACCTTGTTTTTTTCAGCATGATTCTCTCAGAATTGGAAACTCATGAAGATGCCTGGCCTTTCTTGCTTCCTGTAAACTTGAAACTTGTTCCGGGTTATAAGAAAGTTATTAAAAAACCTATGGATTTTTCTACCATTAGAGACAAGCTAAGTAGTGGACAGTAAGTAAACCTATTGTAAATTTTACTTTACATTTTAAAAATACTTTAGCACTGAAGTACAGTACATGTTTAAAATTGGCTAAACTGTCTTGATCTATCTGCTCTGACGCCTCTGTGATTGTTTTTACAGTCAAAATAAAAATTCTTAATTGTATGCTTTCATCTCGCCATATCCAAGTGAAGTAGCATGTTGGATGGGAGAGCCTATGGAACTGGCTGAAAAACAATAAAACTGCCAGCTGAAATACACCAAAACARTCAACAGGAAAGCTTTTTTTCTGCCTCTTTGTTTAATGGAGGTATCTTAGTGTTACTGTATGTCAGAGAGAAACAGCTGTGTAGGCTTTAAGCARGTGGAGTCCCTGTAAATGATGTGGCTGTGGAGTGAATTGGCAGCTCTGTTGTGGCTAACACTCCAGGAATGGTGGTTAATCATTTTATAGTCCATTTTACAATTGGACTGCACAGCCTTTTTAAAGAGAAGACCACGCTCTACACCTCAGCTCACCTTCCCTGTTAATAGCCCTGTGCTCTAATGAATCTGTAAAGATTGAGCCTCTGCAGTCTGTCAGCTCCACACAGAGCGACTTTYCTAGGACAGCACATTTTAACCTCTTCAGACCTTTTCTTCCATGAATATTAGGTTTAAATGGTCCCCATATGTTCACATCAGTAGATTTGTACCTTTTAGTCCTTTTTAATAATTCTGTGAATATTGGAACACTTTTTGAGCCATTCAGAGGTATGTTCAGGGTAATAAAAAGAATTAGCAAAGACAGTGTTACAGGATTGTCTGTAACATCAGCCATTATCACCCATTTGTTCCTCTTTTAGATAAATTCAACTCTATTCAGTGCTTACTTTGAAGGACCCTGAGCCCAAGAATAGATACATAAATGGAAAATAGCCATAGCATTTTAACTAGAAAACTGTTGAAGAGCAAGAGGAATTAGTTTTTTAAAGTTTGTTTTCCAGTACAGAAATTCTACCCTAGCAAAGCTTTTGAGGAAGACAATAAATGTAGTGACAAGAGAGTATTTGCTTTCACTGATGTTCATTTTCTTGTTAGAAATTCTAATTTAAATTCTTATTTAAGTATTTTCTGCTGTAGTCAAAATATTTTTCTTTTTTGATTCTCCATGTTTTAAAAATCCTTCACTTCTTTCTTCTTTCAGGTACCCTAATCTTGAAGCATTTTCACTGGATGTCAGGCTTGTTTTTGACAACTGTGAAACTTTCAATGAAGATGATTCTGACATAGGCAGGGCTGGTCACAACATGAGGAAGTATTTTGAAAAAAAATGGACAGAGATTTTCAAAGTGAGCTGAAGCTACTAGACCTCCTTTTTTTTCTTTTCATCAAATGAGGACTGATAAGACCAGCAATGTGAACTGTATTTACATGGAAGTGCAAGGCACATACATAAATAATTTTTTCCTTTAAAATGTCACCGAGTTGTGATACTAGTTTTAAAGGCTTCACTCCTACAGCAGCCATGGCCCCTTGGTTATTGGTTTGTGTGTTTTAACAAACTAATTTAGGTAGAACAGGGAAGCACACCCAAAGAATTTCAAAGAAAGGGGTGTTATAGTGCAATAGCAATTTATCAAAACGCACTGAATTTTCAACCACCAGAGCTCTACGGGAAAATGGTTCTCTTTTCCCTTTCAATAAATATCTATTTTTCTTTTTTTTACTTTGTAGTTTATTTTTTAGTGAATGTATTTAATTTTATGAATTATTTATGATTATACAGCATTCAGAATCTTCGTTTTCTGTGAAAAGGAAGAACTAGAAAATTGCTTTAAATGTTGAAAATACAACAAGGAATGTTTTAAAATATAAAACAAAGCCAAGTAAAACTGTTTACACTGATGTGCTGTGAAGGCACTAAAAATTAAACTTTACTGTAGAGTTACAAGTACATTTATATATATGTTGCTGCATCACTTGTGTAGTTAAATTGTATTTCAAGACAGTGAAGAAAAATTGAGACATGTATATACTGTTCATTATTGTTTATATTAAGTCTTGTTTTAAATATGTATGATGTGTACATATTGTTTGCAGACATTATTGTTTATGCCTTAGAAGGACAGTAGCATTTTATTTTAGTCTTAAGGTAATTATAGCTCTATGGCTTGTACAGTAATTATCCTCTACCAACACTGTGGAGTCTCCTTAATCTTGGTAGTGCCTGCCTTTAAAACAGGGTGTAGGGGATAGTAGTTTTCCATTTTTCTATTTTGTTATATAATTTCAAGCCACCACGGCCTCAAATTCAAGTRTAATCATTTGTATCCATGTGGAAGAAAATTGTGACAATTTCCTACGCGCACACAGTATTTTTTCATAGAAACATTTCCTTCCATTTGCCTTGCCACAGAATAACAGAAGAAGACATTTGTAACCACTGTGTTTTATCTACTGTGTGTTGTGGTGGCCTGTTGGGGCAGATAGATCAGATTTTTTTTTGTACTAATGTAAGAGTACTTGAAGTTTTATTTAAAAGAAATGTTGTGGAAAGGTAGCATTCTTTTTCTTTTCCTTTTTTAGGAGTGTTATTTTTCACTAGTATGTGTGGCACGGATACAATAAAAGACTGTTTTGGAAACCAGATTTTCTTGGCAATTTTAATACTTCAGGTCCTTTGTATGTAGGTTTTTTGGTTTGGGGTGTGTTTTTTTTTTTAGATAATATCTTAGGAGTCTTGCATTTAACATTCAGTTCTTATGATGCATCTAATTCTCCTGGGCTTTTAACAGTGGTTGGAAGGAAGCAATTGCAAAGCAGTCAGAGAGCAGTTTGTGCCTGTGAATGGCYGAGGGGTTCTTGGAGCTGGTGCTGCCAGGCTGTCACTGTCCTTGCAGACATGGAAACACCACGGATCATGTGAATGAAAACCACTGCCCGCTTAAAGTTTTGTCCCTTTTGGCCTGTAAAAGGGCATTACTCATAATCCTTACTCTGGCTGAGGAAAACACAGGAATTACAAACAGATATTGTGGAACTGCCATACCTCTTGCTCTCTCACAAAGTCCGGTTGGGAGGGGTGTTGGGTTTTGCTTTTAAACTAGGCCTGCCATGTTTGACTCCTAGTGCCTGTTTTTTTAATGAATGCTTACATTGCTCTCCCCAGAATATCTTGTTCGGTAATATTTTTCCTTATTCCAGAGTCGTGTTAGAATAATCTGTTATTAGCTAGCATAAAAAATTGCATTTGAGTGTCAATCTTGCATGCTGACGTTAGCTCCTACACTGACTGCTCTACGCCTTTCATTTTCACGACCTCTCTGAAGACTTCAGTGAAAAGGTTTGCTGACTTGTATCAGARATGTGGAGATTAATCCGTGTTTGGAATGTGTGATGGTAAGCTTGTAAAAAGTTAAAAATATGTTTAGATAATTGAGAAATCTCGTTCCTCAATGGTTTTTTTTCAGATTATGTACTGGGTAATGCTTTGTCTGCAGTACTAGAGCTGTTAGTTTTCTGAAATGTCAGACTGGTCACCAGCCACACTACATACAATATATATGATACAAGTTGCATTTTTTCAGCTTGTATCCCAATTCAGCTGAACAGCTGGGAAGTTGAAGGTGGCAACAGCTGCTTTAGTGATGACAGCGAGACAAGGCATCACACCTTTCCAGCTTGACATGGCCAGTGTATTGCTTTGCTCGCTAACAGCCAGTGTCTTTATTACTATTGCAGTRCAGTTAAATTCACAGGAAATACTATATTTAAATGGCAAGCTTGAATCATGCATATGCCATCGTATTTCTGTAGAAAAGCACTGTGGTGAAAAGGATTTAACCACTAGAAAAAGGTTCCTATTATTCTTTGCTAATTTTCTCTCCTATTGATGTTGTTCTATTTTCTTAAGAGAAGATGTTTTCTAGTGTGCTCTCATTCTTTCTGAACGAAGTGTGGTGGTCTTAGTTCAGAGAATTTATTCTGAAGCTTTCAAACTTATAAGTACTGTAATGGTGAAAAGTGTTTTGATTGTGCGTATTGGGTTCTCTTTTATAATCTCTTTGAAAAAATTGGGATGATACAAAAGCAGGTGAAAATCAGATGTCAAAGTTGTCTTGGACAAAATATGTATCTTTAAAAGGAGGTCTAAAGCTTTCTCTTTAATACTGGCTGTCACCTGGGATTCAGAACAGTGAAAGGGCAGGCTTTAGGATCAAGAGTGTACAATCAAATAACGTGCTATTAAAATAGAGTGTGAGATAGTCCAGACTGAACACGGAAAGMTGATGATTTAGGGAATGTTTCCTGGGCACAGCGATTGCGAGAAGAAGTGACTTTGTCTTCCTCAAAAAATGTAGGTGCTAAATTATTCTGCATGAGTTGCTGAGCGTGGAGGGGGAGAGGGCGATGGTGTAAATTTCCTGCCGAAGGCTGGGACTGGCTGGGGGAGCACTGTTKGTTGGAATGTCCCTTGGCTCTGCTCCAGGGCCGCTCCTGTGCCGGGCGGGGGTGACCCGGGCACCGTGTGGAGCTCAGCGGCCCGCTCGGACACGGCCAGAGCCCGGCATTTCCCAGGCGCCGGCACCGCCCGCACCCGCGCAAGCTCTGCCTCAGTGAGCTCCGAGCTGGCGGCAGCTGTGCAGCTCCGGGCCGGGGGCAGCTGTGCAGCTCCGGGCCGGGGGCAGCTGTGCAGCTCCGGGCCGGCGGCAGCTGTGCAGCTCCGGGCCGGGGGCAGCTGTGCAGCTCCGGGCCGGGGGCAGCTGTGCAGCTCCGGGCTGGGGGCCGCTGTGCAGCTCCGGGCTGGGGGCAGCTGTGCAGCTCCGAGCTGGCGGCAGCTGTGCAGCTCCGGGCCGGCGGCCGCTGTGCAGCTCCGGGCCGGCGGCCGCTGTGCAGCTCCGAGCCGGGGGCAGCTGTGCAGCTCCGGGCCGG
>NW_026624043.1:14200-61758 GCF_030028575.1 Malurus melanocephalus
CCGCCGGCGCGATGGGTTGGGTGTGGCTGGGCTGCGGGAAGAGCAGCAGGGAAGGGACTGCGAGGCGCGTCGAGAATTGCTGTAGCTTTTTCTATGTGCATCTGCTGCTGGTGATGCTTGGAAAGGYTTAGAAATAAAACTCCATAGACTGGYGTCTATAGAGCAAGTATTTGTTTATTGCAGCGCTAGAAGGGAGGAGGATTTCTCTTCCCAGCTCCCCTGCCTTTGCTTTAAATTGKCACATATTTATATAGTAAGCATGGTGTAACATGAACATTGTTACTGCTCCTCATACGCCCACCATACACTTACTGCTATACATGGGCACGGAAATACATGATGTTATCGTTTTACAAGTGCGCATGTGTCATCTTCCGTTCGGTGGTTCCGGGAGTTTTTCTCTAATGAGATATTATCTTCTTTATTATGGTAGACTTTTGACCTTTGTCTTCAGGGCATGCGCAGTTGCGATATTTATGGGGTTTTTCTAGTCTTCTAAGTTGTCATTTTTAATTATTTTGCTGATTGTCTCGTGATTTTGCTAAGTTCTCATTAGTGCTTGCTACTGTTTCTTCTTATAGCATTTACATGTCTACTTTCTTCAGAACTTTTTTTGATTTATGCTTCTTGGTGATTTTACTTCTTTATATACTAATCCAGCTGGTTAGATTACGTGCAGCTGGTATACTACATGTTGCTAATACACGAAAAAACTTACAGCAATATATATATATAAAAAGCTATCATTGATAATATATTGAAAGTAATTACACTGTATTATAATAATATGTCAAAAGTTATTACATTCTTATATTAATAACATAAAAAAAGCTATAGAAAATTTTTAATTAGTAAGCCTCATAAGCACCTTGCCACTTTAATATAGATCATATGTATCACTGGTTTATGGCTTATAGAAAAGTAAAAACGTGATTACTCAGAGGAGGTGCTGCACATCTCTCTGTTGACGAATGCTCCCGCTATTCCTCACACCCTTGGTTTATTGATACTGAAGTCTGTTCTTAGGTTTGCTTTTCTGCACTGAGCACCTGAAATTCTCCTGTCACAGTATGGTCGAGGTGCCTTTTTCGGGTCATCTTTCCAGATATCAAGCTTTGTCTGASTCTTCGTTTTCTCATGGTTGAAGAAAGCATGTTCATCTTCTTTTTCACATAAGACATATTATTGATATTGCTTCATCTATTTAATGGTTCTGAAGAGGGTCGTAGTAAAGCTGAGTATCCTGAAGCTAAAGTAGGTAGTATTCAATGATCTAGTCTTCAGCTAAATTGGTGTGCCATACACTCTGTAAAGAGAACAAGTATTTTGCCTTTATATATAACCTTTTGGTTTTGTATATGTAAGTATATACCTCTGTATGTATGCATTCATTTATACATACTTGCATGTCCACATACATAAAAACATGAATGTGTGTGTGTGTGTGTGTGTACATATTTATATGCAAAAAAAAAGTAGATATGGTTTTGTTTGCAGTTGCCTCAGCACTGACATTATTATTCAGAAGGAACACTTATGTAAACCATAAGACTATTATTTAACTCACTATAAATGGTATTACTGCTTTTGTTCATTATAAACACTTTATAAGAAGTGTAGGCATTTCATTTTGGCTCTGTGCTCCCTTATTCTCAGGAAATTGTTTGTGATCTGTAGCACTGGGAGTAACCAGTTGGAATGTACCTTTTTGGGGATTTCTTGGACCTCAGCAGTGTAATTCTCTTGTGTGATGCAATTTAAACTGGTTCCACCAGTTTTAGGTCCTGGAAAAATACAGGTGAAGTTCGCATTGTCTTTTGTTGTGTGTAGCAGCAAATGCAGTTTCTGGAGAGATTCCRATTCTGATCACCCAATTAATATTCACATTTTCACTTAAATGTTTTGTTTGGTGTGGTCAAACCTTGGATTGGCAGCATAAGTGTGTGKTGTTGCTCTGATGTTTTGCTGTCACTACTGTTGTTCTCTGTGAAAGTGAGCAGAAGGGAGCTCCTGGACAAATTCAAACAGAAAGGAAGATAATGGAAGCATGGACAGGTAGCCTGAGAGGAATACAGATAGATTGTTAGAGTAGTTAGGGATTCGATTGGGAAAATCGTGATGGAATTAAATCCAGCCAGGGATGTCAGGGACAACAAGAAAAGCTTCCATAGGTATTTTGGTGATAAAAGGAAGATTAGGAAAAATGTGGGCCCTCTCTGAAAGGAAACAGGAGAACTATTACCTAGGATATGGAGAAGGTTGAGGCAGTCAATGCCTTTTTTGTYTCGGTCTTCACTGGAAAGTGCTCCAGCCGCACAGTAGAAGGCTGGAGAGGGACATTTTACAAGGGCATGTAGTGATAGAAAGGAGAATGGATTTAAACTGAGAGTKGGTTTAGATTAGAGATTAGGAAGAAATTCCTGGCTTCAAGGTGGTGAGGCCCTAGCACAGGGTGCCCAGAGAAGCCWTGGCTACCCCGTCTGTGGAAGCATTCAAGGCCTGGTTGGACGGGACTTGGAGCARTGTGGTGTAGTGRAAGGTGTCCCTGCCAATGGCAGCGGGTGGAACAGGAGGGGCTTTAAGGTCTCTTCCAACATAAACTAGTCTATGATTTTATGATTCTGTGCTTAAACAATGCTAGATTAAAAATTTGCCTTTGCAAATGAGTTTTTCTTTGTTTTCTTCAGAATTTATCTTGCTAAGGCAGTATATTTCATTTATGAAATAGGAAAATTACGTCTAACTGTTAAACTATTTTTCATATTTAATTTTTTTAGATGGCAACATTAATTCACACTTTAGCGGATCATAGTGATGATGTCAACTATTGTGCMTTCTCATCATCGTGCTTGGCTACTTGTTCCTTGGACAAAACRATTCGTGTTTATTCTTTGAGCACCTTTGCTGAGCTTCCGTACTCGCCTTTGAGAGGTCACAGGTACGCTGTGCACTGCTGCTGTTTCTCCCTGTCGGGTCTCTTGCTGGCCTCGTGTTCCACGGACGGCACCACGGCGCTTTGGGACGTGCGCGATGGCCGCAGGCTGGCGGTGCTGGAGCAGCCCAGTGCCAGCCCCGTCAGAGTCTGCCGCTTCTCTCCTCGGGATCCCTTCCTCTTGGCAGGGGCAGCGGATGGCACTGCGGCTCTTTGGAATGTGCACTCGGCGAAACTGTACCGGTGAGTGCCAAATATKTTTTGACAAATACTCGGTTTTGAAGTGAATATAGTTCAAGTAGTATGCTGTAGTGTATACAAGATGTACAGACATAAACCGCTGGTGGATATCACAAAGAAATGGGGATAGAATTTAGAAGACCCCAAGATTTGTCTGTAGGAGAGGGAGAAGTGCTGAGTAGCATTTTTTTTKKTKTKTTTTTTAAATTAAAYGATGCGAACTCAAGAAGCTTTATTTTTAAAAAAGTTACCTTGCATCTAAATCCTGATCTTTTTAAAGTTCATATTTCATTGATTTACCATGAAATCAAGATGCATTGCACACTGCATGCATCTGGTTTCTAAACAGTGGCTCAGCAAACTGTGCTGCAYATACATACACTTAGTTGAACCTGACTGTGCTGTGTGCCTTATACTTGTATAAATTAAACATTTAATTGCCAGGAAGTCCAGGAAGGAGTCCAGGAAGGTTTTAAAAGCATGATAATAATCCAGCAATCAGAGTTTTGAAATATGGACCTGTCCTGAAACTATACAGTTTAAGACATAACAGTGACAGAAAGAAGTATTGGAGCTAAATAAGTTAGTCATGACAGTCAGCATTTCACAATGATTTCCAAGAAACATTTGAAACAAAGCAGATGAGCGTATTTATTGGTGTTGCACAGTTGAAGGCGTGAACCTTAGACCATATACAGATTTCTTAGAGATATCTGCCACTGTAATACATAAAGAAACACTGAAATGGTGGTTTTGTTTTCAGACAGTAAGGATGTACTGATAACGTACTTTTTCCTAGTTATATCTATAACAAAAACTGGAAAATTCAGTCATTAGTATTCTGAAGTCTGAGGGTTTATCTGTTTTGAGATGCTGCTAGTGAAGAGGTTGTATTTATTTTATTCAAAATACTTGTTGATAAAATTGCTGAAGAAATWTGCAAAAGTAATTTCTTACAAATCTATGCTGTTGCTACATGCTGTGATACATGTTTTAGACCTAGATCCTAATTTCCTTCTAGCTGAGTGGTGAATGTATAATGGCTGTGTAGAAACTATATTGTTGTTACTAGTAAAAATTGTTCTGCTTTGATGTTTTCATTGTAGAGAAATAAGRAAAAACTTGAATATTCCCATCCTACCCCCTTCAACTATTAAAAGTTCATTTCAGAGTGTTATCAGGCCAGCAGTAATCAGCTTAACTTTATTTTTTAATGTTTTTTAGCTGATTAAATTTTTATTGTCATTTCTAATTGCCAGTAGAAAAATGCCATGTCCTATTTTTAAAAGCTGAGATCAATATCACATAGAAATCATCAAGGTACTTTATTATACCTTGTTGTGTATTTATCTTTGACTTTTAAAATGTATCCTGCCATATAATKTAAACAGTGCATTGTGCCTTATAAATGTTAAATCCATGCAAATTGTCTTCAGTTTGAAAATTATTTTATCACTCAGTTAAAATTATTGCATTGGGGTGCCATCTCATGTTTTTTCTCTGCAGTCAAAGAGCAGGTCAGGTCCCTGCTAGTTATTTTGCTGTGTTTTCATAGTTGGTTAGAGTTTGTCCTCTGTTCCCTAGTTTCAAAGTGCAAAACTTGTAGAGTTGTCTTATTACATCAGGTTGCATTTGAGAGGTCGCTTCTTTAAGAGCTTTACCTACTCTAAATTCAAATCCTGTGTACTCTTGCTTTTCAGATCTGGGAATGTTAAAGATGGTTCTTTGGTGGCTTGTGCTTTTTCTCCCAATGGAAATTTCTTTGTCACTGGATCATCAAGTGGTGATTTAACGATTTGGAATGATCAAATGAGGTGCCTGTATAATGAGAAAGCACATGATCTTGGCGTTACCTGCTGTGATATTTCTTCACATCCAGTATCTGGTTAGTTGTTCAACTCATCAGGGGAGGACCATTTAAAAAAAAGAGATACTTTATTTCTCTCTAACTCTTCATATTCTTCTTGCCATTGTTGCTCAAGATACAAATGACCTTGTGAAGAGCTGACGTTTTAGAATGTTTTGAATCTACTTAAGGAAAGGCTGATCAGGTTGGTGACAAGGAATGTACTATGTCAAGAAACAAGGTGATGACTTTAGGTAGCTAATTACGCCGTGGCAGGCAAGGGTTTCAGAAGATGCAATGATTGATTACCTCTTGACTCCTTCATACTTTGGTTTCCTGAGGAGCAGAACTGGATTAAAACAATGCAGTGAGCTGTAAACCTAATAAGCTAAGKGCTTGAGCTGTGCATATATGGATAGATTGTTTTTCTGCACCTGACTTTCTCGATTAGAGAAGTTTGGGGGAGCAGTGAGCCCAGAATCTCCTATGATGTCCCACTAAGATGTTAAAAAATCTAAGAGCTCTTTTAAGCATTTGACCACATGGTCATTTACTTTTAGTGAAGGTTAGGAAATTGGGCAGAAGCCTCATTGTCAGCTTTAGGAAGTAATACAGCAATTTGTGCTGACAGCCTTGTGTGTATACTTTTGTGCTTTCCAGATCTACTGTAGAGACTACTAAAGTGATCTGCATCAAGATATTTAGGCTTCTGTTTTCAGAATTCTCATGAGCTGCCTGTTCTAAGGCCCCACAAGTTATAACTGAGCTGCCAYTTGCATCTTTCAGTGCTGAGCCCAGCAAATGAGTGCTGCTGCCTGTGTACCACCGTGTCTAAGGAGGTGGTGCAAAGCAGCAAGAAATCAGGAGAAGCAGTGAGGAAGAAAGCAGGACAGAAGAGGAGGAAGCAGGATGAGAGCACACACTTCAATACAGAGAATTAGTGATTGACAATACCAAATCAAACAAATGTGTGTCCRCTGAAAGGTGTAGGACCTTTCTTGGTGAAAATATACACAAAAAACTCCATTGTGAACTAAGAGTTGCATCTGAGGGCAAAAAACATGTTGCAGCTGAAACAGATCAGAGTGTAATTTCCATTTCCACTCCATTTCATATTGAGATTATTCTCTTGGTTTAAAAATTACATGACCAACCCTGCAGCCTTCTGTCAAGATAAAGTGAAACAGGCAATGAAGCAGGTATTTCCTACACTGTGGATTTCTTTTAGCTGATTTATGATAATTCTTGATTTTTTTTTAAATCCATATATTACTGAAAGCCATATTTCCTTTTGTTGCTTTTTAATCATCAACAGTTGAACCTTCTAGGATTTTTGTCAGATTTAACACATTATGAAATGCTTAAGTAGTGTTTATCCAGTAGAATTAGAGATAGTTTTAAATTGAGACTCACCTACTTAATTCAGAGGAAGTTTTGATCCAGTGTCTGATAGGTTCTTTGTGCTTTAGGCTGTAACAGGTGGTTCTTCTGCCTTCGAAGTGGATTCAGTCACAGTTGTCTAGGAGCTCCTGAGACCTAGAGCAGTTGTGGTGGAGATTGGTGGAGTTTGCAGTCTTAAAGAATATAGGTCAGGTAAGGCTCCTGAACTTTAGSAAGTCAAACTTCCACCTCTTCAGGGAGGTTGTCAGTGGGATCCCCTGGGAGATTCCCTCAGGGACAAGGGAGCAGAACAGAGCTGGGAAGTCTTGAAGAAAGTCTTCCACAGAGCTCAAGAGTTGGTGATCCCCTGGAGCAACAAAATGGGCAAGGAAGGCAAGAGACCAGYATGGCTGAGACTGGCTGCTGGTCAAAGCAAAAGGCAAGAATTTCTTGTAAATACACAAGCAATGGGAACAAAGACGTGTAACCTGGGAGAAGTATAGAGATTAATTACAATTGTGTAGGGAGGGAGTGAGGAAGGCAAAGGYGAAGCTGGAACTGAGCCTGGCAAGGGGTGGAATGTCCACAGCATCCCTAAATCCTTCTTGGCAGGGCTGCTCTCCACCTGTTCACCCCCCAGCCTGAACTGATAGCAGGGTTTGCCCCTATCCAGGTGCTGCAGCAGCAGTTGAGGTTCCTGTGGACCAGTGCCTGAGCTTGTCCAGGGTCTTCTGGTGTGTCACCTGCACCACTCAGCTTGGTATCATTTGCTCTTTCCGTGTCATTCATGAAGATATTAAATAGCACTGGTCCCAGTACAGAGCCCTGAGGGACACCATCAATCCATTGGGACTCTGAGCCATTGACCATTACCTTCAGGTTGCAACCACTGAACCACTTTCTTAGGCGTCTTACCAGTCCACTCATGGAACCTGATAATTCAGAAATGTTCATGTCCATTGAATCAGGAGGGGAAAGCTAAAAACTATTGTTGTATTTCATATTTAATGCAATATTTACTGAGTATTTGGCTGGACTTCAGTCATGAAATGTCACTTTATACAAATGAAAACCTGAGCGTCTAAAAGTATGAAAACTCCCTGTCAGATCCTGTCAATTTTTTTCCATGTGTATGTGGGTAAGTTTAGAATTACTGAACGGTAGAAACAACAGATATAACCGTATAATTTAGGTTAAAAGACACTATCTGTGCACTCAGAGGAATCAAACATTACCATCAAAAAACTTAAAATATGAGCACAGCTCTGGTCTTTATCTACTCGTTCAGGAAAAAGTATAACAATACCTATTTCTTATTTCCAAATCGTTTTAGAACTTCTGCATTTATTTTTATGCTGATGTAGTTTACTGATACGCTSTCATTTTCAGTATATCTGACTCTCATTTGTATATTTTAATTTTATCAGATACTGAGATTGGATTGGAATACTTCCTGATGGCTTCTTGTGGACAAGATAATCAGATCAAACTCTGGCTTATTTTGTTTGCAGATCTCTTAGGTTTGTATAGAAATGTTTTTTGAATATACCAATGTCTTAAGTCTTTAGTGACAATTTAAATCAAGGGCCAAATTTATACTACTGGATTCACAGCTAAACTAAAAACAAATTGAAGGTTTTCTTTTAATTATTAGCCAGAGAACAGATAAGGGACTTTGTGATTCAATGCCATGTAGATTTTATTTAGCAATCTATTTATCAACAAATAATGAAAGTAAAGATTTAAAAAAAAAATCTGCTGTGGCCTTTTAACAGGTTGATAGATTGAAACCTCTTCCTGGCCAGGGAGAGGTTTTCTTTCCTGTTTCAGTATATCCTTGAACAGGAACTGGAGAAAAGAAAACAGTGTTGGCTCCTGCAAAAACAGCAATGTAGGTAAATCACTGAAAGTATCTTCAGTGGGTATGTTTTTGTGATATCTGTTTTATGGAAGTATGTAATTGGATTAAGATAGTGTGCACAAGTACACATTTAATTATCTAAAACCTATGACACATGCTAAGACTACAAGGAGAGGAAGTTACTGAAAAGTTTTGTCTCCTTGGTCTTTTGATCCCCTTTTTTGTAAACAGTATGTCACAGAGTCACATCTTTGGTGGAGCTTTAGGCATCTAAAAGCAGCTTATTTTATACCTTGTCAAATATGGCCATATGTAATAATTTGCTTTTTGTATTTTGCAGGTGTTGAGTTAAAATATAAATGCACACTGAGTGGACACTCTGCTCCAGTTCTGGCTTGTGCGTTTTCCTRTGACGGACAGATGATGGTCTCAGGGTAAGCAGCACCTGGTTGAAATGTCTGGCTGTCCAAGTTCACACTTCAGTAGTGTAAAACAGAAAGTTCAAAAGAGCTGAACATTTCTAAATATTTATCACCAATTTTTAAAGAATAGTTCTGTGACCTCTAGAGCTGTTKAAGTGTCCTTATAATCGGTCTGTGTCTTGTTGGTGATTGAGTTGGAAATCTCTGGTTGTGCACAAGGTTAATAAAACAGTTTCCATTTCCCTCTCTGCATCATTTCAATGTCAGTGTATTTTTTTTTAAGGTCTGTGGACAAGTACGTCATAATCTATGAAACTGTAAGTAGAGCTTAATACCAGAGCATTTGTTGGGTTGTTGTCTGAAATATCAGCTTCTGCAGTGTCTTATCAATGGAAAAATTTTAAAGAACAGAAATTATATTAAGCCGAAATATTTAGTGTGCATTTGGGGTCAGGAGAGGAAGGAGTCTAAGGAAAAATGTCTCCTGAGAATTGATCAGTCTTTCCTGCTTTTTATTTACATTGTGAGGATTTGTCAGTTGATTTCTCTGCAGTAGGGTATTAATTAATTCCATACTCATGAGTATTACAAGTTTCATATTGAAGTGGAAGGATTTTTTTTGTTATCCTAACTTTAGGTTATCTTTCAAAGCAAGGAACACTGTACCTTTTGACATAAAATTGGGAATAGTGATCATAGAAATTCTGTAGTTACACATATGTAAAGTGCACATAAAATAGATGCAAAATAAAGAATTCAAGAAAGTGTTTATGTAAAGTACAATGTTTTTAAACATATTGTGTAAGCATTTTCTGTAATAATGTTATTACATCCCTTGTGATTCACCTGTAAGTACAATGTAAGTGGTATTTACCTTTAGTATTCCATAGTATTAAAAATAATACTAATTTTGCTGAAAATTATGGATGAACAGATTTTAACCTTCTTCAGCTTGCTCTGCACATACCTATTGTATTGATACATTAGCATTAAGGTTTTTCACCAAAATCACTGATATGATGCTGGCAGTCTTTTGCCACAGTTTCTGAACTACTGTTTTAGTAGTTTGACGTTTAGACAGGTATGTTAGAAGTCCCCTGGAGTTTTGGAGTCACAGAAAATTGATAAATGATGGAAACCACAGCCTAAATATTTCTTAACTGTTTGTCAGCTTTTGTGGCCTTACGTTTTTATCAAATGAGACAATAACTTTTCTAGTTGTGAATTCTCCTTTGGAGATACTCAAAACCTGCCTGAATACCTGCTCTAGGTGATGCTGCTTTAGCAGGCCAGTTGGACTAGATGATCTCCAGAGGTCCCCAGTCATCCTGTGATKTTGTGGGAAAAGGGAGGGACAATAAGCCTTGGTGGGAGAGAGAGAGATTTTAACATATATTAAGGCTCTTAGATCATGTTGGACAGCTCAAAATACTGGAGTACTGATTGATCAATTGGTAATTCAGAATAACTTTGCTCATCATCTTTCTAATCTGTCTGTACCTGTCAAAGCTAATGGTATTTTTCGTAAGAGGGAAAATCTTTCAATCATGAGTTAAAACTGCTAAAATGCAGGATTTTTTTTTTTTTTGTAGCAGTTAGTGGGCAAATAGAAGAACCACTGGTATGGTTAGTTATCCATCCAATTGAAGGATTGTGGGTTGACCCCCACAATGACCTTTTTGGTTATTTCTAATAGGAGATTTGTAGAAGAGATGTCTTTATGTACACAAACAATCAGCCAATGTGGATGTAATTCAGTTAGTGTCCTGGCACTGTTCTCCGTGCATGTTCCATGCTGGCTGATTGTGCAGGGTAGCAGTGCTCCAGGGAAYTGAATGGGGCTTCAAGCAGGAAATCCAAGTTGCATTTCTGACTCTGCTGGCGATCAGCTTTGCCAAGTTTGTATAACTTCTCTGAAGGTAACTTCTGTCAGCATTCAAGAAGCAGTATTCCCTATTTTGAATGGAAGCATACAAAGGAAGAAACACTCTTTATTATTTATGATTTAAAATCACAAAAACTCTTTTCCAGAGTACTGGCAATACCCTTCATACTTTGTCTCACCATACCAGGTAAGAAATCAACATGATTATTCTATTTCATAAAGAAAAGAATTTCAGTGCTTTTCTCATGAATTGTCATGTATTTTTAAAAATTTGTAGATACGTTACAACTTGTGCTTTTGCACCACATAGTCCCTTACTTGCCACAGGCTCAATGGATAAAACTGTGCACATATGGCAATTGGACCTTAAGCAACCCTGTGCAGGTCAGTGTGGTAYTTGTGATCTGTTCTTCAAATTCAGAACACCATCTGAAGATGCAAAAATCCCACAACCTCAGGATTCTGTGCATGTTTTTTATCTTGTAATTGATCTGATTCATGCCCAAAAGAGGTATTCTCTTTTTCTCATTTAAAAAAAAATACTAGATGTAACTTAATGTTATTAATTTGCTGTATCTGCTTTTCTGATATTTGCTGGGTAACATTTAAGATATTAATGTTATTGCCAGAGTGCTGAAAGACTTTTTGGACACATAKAATTTGTCATGAATTGGAAATACGCACGGCATAATTGCAGGCATAATTGTCAATTAGAAATGCAGCTTACCAGTTGTTACAGGTGAAAAACTAATGGTAAAAATTACACTAGTAGSATTAGTATAGGATAACTATACTATTACCATCAGCACCTAAAATTTGTGGAACAAAGATACATATTTCTTTGTTCAAAGCACAAAAGTACGTTTGGACTTTGGTGTGCCTTCTGAGGAGATGTGAGATGATTTCAGTGTTTGCTAGCACTTTTCTGGTTGTTATTTCAATTCGAGTTTGACAGAAGTGTAGGTGTCTGAGAGATTAAATTCCCCTAAACTTTGAAAATTGATAGGTAAAAGGCAAGCCCAAATTATTCTTCTCCCTTCCAAAATAATGTCTGATAAGCATTTATTTTATTAGATGAAGAATGTGTAGCAGTAAGAACACTTAAAAATAGGGCCCATTAATGGCATTGTTTTGTAGAACTGCAGATTTAATTGATTGCTTTTTGGGGGTTGTGGTGAGGGGGTTTTTGTGGTGGAGGGGTGAAGGTGTTGTTTGTTTTTAATTTTTGTCTGTTTGTTTGTTTGTTTAATTCTTTTTCATTTCCAAAGGAGATACTGTAGAAAATGAATCAAAGGTGGCTGTTGAGAACTGGTCAGAGGATGATGTTTCAGCCTGGCTATGTGCACAGGATTTATCAGACTTTGTTGGGCTTTTCAAAATGAATAATATTGATGGCAAGGAACTACTCAATCTTACTAAGGAAAGTCTTGCTAATGAATTAAAAATTGGTAAGAGTATTGAAATCCAAATAGTTTTTAATTTCTAGAGTACTTTGAACTGTTGGAATGAAAACAAGTTAGGAGTTCCATACATGGATTTTTTTTCTTCCCTGAAATGGCTTTTTTATTTTACTTCCAGGGCTGTGAAAAACCCTTGTGTTAGATTGTCCACAGTATTCCTTTTTTGTGTGTGTTTGCTCATACCTGGAGACGTATAATGCACTTCCCCTAACAATGCTGTTAAGTGCTCTTAGCTGATTTTGTTTCTATTTTCCTTTTTTGATCTTTTCTTACTAAGCTGTGTTAAAGGAATTTCAGCTTTTCTCTATAATTCGTGTTTCTCACTTTGGTAAACTGGGTGTTCTGTAGCTTTTCCTATCAGTGCAAAACGTGCCWTGTTGAGAATAGCGTGGGTTCAGCAACCTTGAAATCAAAACAGTGAAATTCTTAAGTGTGCATTTGATGATTACTTTTGGTGAGGATCAAACAAAGCTTGCCTGGCTCAGACACTTTCTAATCATCAGGTTCATACATTGTTCTGTTGCTTTGTTCGAAAACTGTGATTACATTTTAGAAGGAATCACAAGGAAGCACCATATTACTAATATTTCATAATGACCACCATGGAATTAGGAAATATAAGGATAGTGARCTGCACTGGAATTTTCAAAATATAAGTTCTCTATTAATTTTGATGGCCAGATTTAAGTGTAAATTAGGTGCTAATATATTTATCTGAGAAAGGTSAAGTACAGCAAAAGGCTGAATGATGTAAGAAACCTTTTAAAACAATTGGATATTGTTCACTGTAGGAGACTGCTCCCTTTCTTTTGTTTTGTGTTGGAATTGGTCTGTATTGGATTATATTATCTTTGTGTATCAGCTGGCTTTGYTGAAGTCTAGAAATAATAGACATGCTGTGTAACTGTCAGGAATTGTCAGCCATGGAAGACATTTGGCTTCCTCAGTTTCTGCAAATGTTTTCCTTAGCACTGAAGTAGCCTAAAAATTTGTTGCAACAATCGCCAGCTGAGGCAAATCCCTTAAAGCTGAATAGAAAGTTCTATGAGAATTGAGTGTAGTGTGCCCAATGACCTGCTACAAACAGAGTTCTCTGGGGAAAGAACAAAGGTATAGAAATTATGGCCTCAGATGTCTGACTTGAAAAATTGCCCTCTACCTGCCATAGCTTAAGCATTTGCAAAGTAGGAAAATCCTGTCTGCCTAAAATGAACAAGATTTACAGTGTTACTCAAATTCCTGTTTAAATTTTAGGAGTCTTATCTCCATACAAATGCTTGAATGAGCACATCCTTTCTCTCCTTGATAACCTGTTTTCTTTGCTCTAAGGATATAACATAAGACCTTGGTAAAGACCTCTAGAAATGTTTAGTCTTTGCAGCCAGGAGGACATCAGTGTTCTTTCAGAAARCACAGGTTCAGGCGTTTCTCAGTTGTGCCTTTGTAAGCCCTGGCCAGCAGTCCCATACAGCAGGTGTAGTGTATTGTACCAAGAGGTGGACATGACCCCGTGTGTCAAATGCTAACCTGAAGCTCTGCTGCACTTGTGCTGGTTTTACAGCTTTATTCMTTACTCCCGAGTTGCTGCTGGGCAGCAGGAGCTCTCCCCATGGCAGAGCTAACGTGAGTGAGGGCCACGASTGGCTGCAGGCTTTTGGTGTAGTGGGGTGGAGAAATGGAACCGAATCTCCTGTAACACAGCTGCCAACCATTTCAAAACCTCASCTCTTTGCTTTACCTGTGCTGTATACTTCATGTACAAATAATTTTTCAGAGTCTCTAGGCCAGCGCAGTAAAGTTCTCCAGAAAATTGAAGAACTAAGGATGACAATGATCTCAGTTTCAGTTCCTGATGAGTTCTTATGTCCTATAACAAGGGAGCTTATGAAGGATCCTGTCATTGCAGCAGGTATGTCTTTACATGCCGTGGATTAAAATTAATTACTTGAGGGTAAAGATAAGCCCATTTTTGTGTTCCCACACCTATCTTATCATCGGGTATAGAAGGATAAACTATTCCAAATAGCTGTTGCAACAAGAGAATTGTGATAAATGTTTAATTTGCCAAATTACACCTCTGATAGGGAGAAAAATACCGTATCAAGCAACTTTTTTAATGTGCAAAATGGAATTGTGCACAGTAGGGCAAAAAGCAAACAAACCAACCAACCCAAACCTCCCCCAAAAACCCCAGGCTCATTACTACGTAGCATGCCATCTATAGAATTTAAAAGTTTGTACAGAATGAGACTCCCTTAAATTCAGCAAGCCCTTGGAACTGTGATACGCCAGGAGCATAAGATGTAATGTAGTTAAAACGTTTTCTGAAGAACTATAGTTTTGTAGTTCTAATCTTGGGAGGGCAGGAGGACCATAGAAGAATCAAAAGATCAGTATAATTTTTTTTGTTGCTCTGTAAACAGTGACTGACTTCATCAAGGCATACCTTCATTCTGAGGTATTAGGGTGGACTTCTGAGAATTAAAATGGTCAAAATATGAAGACATTTGCTAATGGCTGGAGTGATGGTGGCTTTATTCAGTAAAGACTAAGAAAACAGAGTACAGCCTTGTGTTAAGAGGAGAGGTATGGGGCACAGGGTTTGTATTCCATCAGAGATAATCCTGGGTGACTGTGCCAACTAATACTTAGCTGGGGTGTAATTTCTGTTCCTTAAGAACAGCTTKTTCAGCTACCAACTCTTAGAGCCAAAGTCCTGAACCTGGCCAGGTGATGAGGGCTCTGTACAGGTCCAGCTCAGGCCTGGGACAGCCAGGTGGACAAGCCCCCTGTTCTGCAGGGCAGCAGGCTTGAACTGCAGTAGGCAATTGATGGTAACGAGCTTTTACTTCATAGTATGGATCATTCCAACAGGTAAGAAAGTCTTATTTATCATGTGCATATTACATTTTGGTGCTTTGCAAGCAGAGAGAGATTTATGAAACTAGCCTGAACTGTTTTTATTCACAGTAAAGATTTCACATTACATATACTAATTTTAGATCTGAGTTTTCCTGTTTGGATGTATTTCTTTTTACATTTAAACAGCTAAAATCTGTACAGAGCCACAGTGTCCAAGCCTCTGTAATACGAGTTTTTTGTTGATGGTTTCTTTGCAGATGGCTATTCCTATGAAAGGGAAGCTATGCAAAACTGGGTCAGCAGCAGACGATCTAGTCCCATGACGAATCTTCCTCTCTGCTCTGTTATGCTCACACCAAACAGGACATTAAAAATGGCCATCAGTCGCTGGCTAGAGACTCAGCAGAAATAGTTTAACCACTTAATTTTGCAGTTGTTTGTTAATTGAAATTTTACGCAGTAAAGGGATTAATGTATCAGAAACAAATAGAAAAAGTTGTGTTTTTCTTCTAATTGGTGGCTGGTTCAACCTTCACTGGTGGAAACTTCCAGAAAAACTTTTTTAACCTCTTGGTAGTTCTACCTTGTGTTATTTCTGTTTAAGATATTAAGTACTCAAACTAAGTTTTTAAAATAAAATTTTCTTAACATTTTCACTGCATTTATGAGTTTTGAGTCTTCATCTTTCCAAGTCMGTCTTTCAGAAGGTAAGAAATAGCAAAGTATAGGATCTGTGTTTCTTTTTCTAATCTATCACACCAAAATATGTCTTCTTCTGTTCCCCATTACTGGATATGTAGGTGAAAAAGCTGAGAGTTTCTCCTGTAACTTTCAGGGACTGCATCTCATCCCACAGGTATATTAATAATCTTTATTTTGTATGGAAAGAGTACAGTAGCTGTGCAAAAATAGATCTACAGGACAAAACTAATATAAGACTTGTACAAAATATCAAAGAAACGGTAAACAATAAATAAGCTAAAGCATAATGATGCAAAAGGATTTCTAGAGCTGGATATAGCTGTTTACAATGTACACAGAACACTGTAATCAAGCATGATGGGAAGAGTRTAAAGCTGAGCACTCCAACTGAATTGCACTCATAGGAATGTCACTGCAGCCATTCATTTTCAGAATGTTCTCACCAATAAAAAAACCTTMTTTCATCAAAAAACCCAACTTCTCAGCTTAATCACTACTGTCATGCAACTGCACATACGCTTTTCCTCAAACTTTCACCTTCACTCCATCCCTTTCGTGGGTTTCCCATGAAAATGCTTACTAAGCATTKAGTTGTTGTACCTTTTCACAAATTAACAATAAATCATTTTGCTTTAAGATAGCACCCAAAGGTGATTGGATTCCCTAGATAAAGTGCGATTATTGTTAATAAGCCATAATATTGAGTTCTTCAGTGCAATAACCAATATGGTCAAAGCCTCTCAATACACATGCAAATGTCACTCTTTATTTTATTTGATTTCTTCTAGTTACTAAAAATAGTTATATTTACATGTCAAAACATGGCTGCTTATAGTTTACTCATACACAAATTATTTATGCTTCCTGAATGTACATCATGCAACCCAAAGTAGATCCTGCTAGAAAAGTGATAAAATACTTTGATTTAAAAAAATGCATGCACAGATCTGAGTATTCTGCAGCAGATTATCTTTCCTAGCACTGCTGTGAGACGTAAGCACTTAAGCACTCAAGAGGCACAATTATTATGTGTGAGATGCAACAGAACCAAAAGCCAAGACTGAAGCCTGCGTGAAAGGAAATATTTAATGGTAAAATATAATGGAAAGGATTTCTCTGCTTGAGGTCCTCGGACAACCCTAATTGAGTCTTACTACACCAATTTGTTATTGTTATTCCAGTTACTGTCAGTGCCCTGCGATGGTAGGAACAGGTGGAAGTGGTTGTATCCCATTAAAGACTGCTCCCTGGGAGCCAGCCATGCCCAGCCAGTCGGTGTTTTGTAAAGCACTCAGACCCTGGGATGCTGTGAGCCAGGTCCACCCTGTCATTGTAAAGAACAGTATTTATACGTTTGACTCAATGAACGATCGCTTTGGTTTTGCTGTGGTGCTGTGACTGAGGTGACTGTCCTGAGTGCTCTGGGGTGGYGGTTTGGCTACAGCATCAGGGTATGAATGAGAACCTTGGCTGGCTGCTCTGCTGTCTGTGCAATGGGGAGGGATTTGGCACAGGAGCTCCATGTGTTCTGTCGCTTGCACGCTGCTCTGGTTGCCATCTCCCGGGGCAGCACCTGGCGAGGATGCTGGAGTCGAGTAGTATTTAACTGAGAACTGCTCACAATTTGAGGGCTGGATGCCTGCAGAAGCAGTATTTGTGGATAATCCCTCTGATGCCTGAGAGTGCCAAGTGCGACTAGATTGTGTGTTTTGCTGCTGAAACCTTGCAGTCTTGTCCATGATTCCCATAAACGGAGTATTGCGAGGTCGGTGCTCAGTACCCTGAGCCTGACTGACGTTACTGTCCTTGAGTCGAACATCTGGGCCCAGCCCCTTAACACTGCCTGAAAAACTGCTGGCTGAAGTGAAGCTGCTTGTTGAGCCAGAATAGGCACCACTGGGAACAGGGCTTTGCTGCCTCGAGTCAGGGAAATTCACTGAAGCAGAGGCTGGTGACGTGTCAGCAGGTTTAGATTTACTGGCAAAAGAACAAGAAGAGAGAGTCTCGTGGTGCTGTGGATGGGAACACTGGCCAGACACAAACTTCTCATTGTGCAGTTCAGCAGTGGGACCTGAGGAAATGCTTCCAGATGTCAACGTGCTTGTCCCATCCACATGCTGACTTCTAGAGTGGCGGGTGGGCAAGGGACTGTGGGGAAGATGCTGCGAAGATGGTTGTGAAGATGGTTGTGTCTTGGTGCTACACAGGCTGCTCCCTGGTTTAGATCCAGGCTGAATGGAGCTCAGGTGCTGATTTGTTTTTACAATCTGTGCCTGTTTTGTTGGCTGCATGATCAAGCCCGGCTCTCTCAGGTACTTACTCCTTGTTCTGCTTTGAGAGGACACAGACCGAGCTTTCTGAACATCTTCTTGAAGGCTCCTGCTGAATGATGAAGCAGCTGAGGAACACTGCAGCCTTGGTGAAGGGGAAACAGATTCACTGGGGAGTGGCAGCTCATCTTCCCTGTCTTGAAGATTAGAATTATCATTCACACCTGGTACAATGSCCTCCTCCTCATTATCAGCATTGTTGGTTTGCTCGAGTAGCTGTGGAGACTGATGCTTCTGTTGCTGTGTTCTCTGGAACTGTTTGCATTCCTCTTCCACCCGAGCTAGGAGACGTTTTATCTCCTGATTGCTGGGACACAGCTGAGTGGCTTCCCGTAGGTCACTGAGAGCAGCAAGTAGTTTTCTGTTTAGGAAAAAAAAAGGAAACAATGAAATCTTGGCACAAATTTGAGTCCCAACATTGCCTACTACTAATCCACCTCCACCACTTGCAGCAAAATATCTTGGTTTGCTGTTTCCTGCTGCAGGTAGTGATAAATAAGAACTGGAAGTCCTCCACCTCAGGAAATTCTTAACTAGGGTGCAAGTGCAGACCCAGCCCTAAGCCCTTCTCTTGAGCATCCTGACACCCCATGCAGGCAGGCAGCAGAAGTCTCTGCTGGGAACGGGGTAACTTCAGTTACCTCCAGAGTAGGGAAGCTGCTGAACTGTGCTTCATGACCGTTCATTGATTTGTTTAGAAAAGACATGGTCAATCCAAAAGGCACAGCTCTCTGTACTCCAGCTACACCACTACAGTTTGCTATTCTTCCAGCCTAAGGAGTTAGTTCATCCCCTCTCCACTTGTCTTTATCTTCAGCTCCTAAGGATTTATCATATTCTGTTCCATCAAAGCAGCCAATAATAAATGATAAACATAGCAATAAACAGTGAATTGAATGGAATGAATAATGGAGTTGGGTGGCACACTGCTGACCTGAGTCATGTGGAGCAGCAGACCTATTCACTATTATACTTTAAATAATCCCCCTTCAAATTTGTTACTTTCTGGACTGCCTCATAAGTATTTAAAGAGTATTCAATATTGTTATTTGGAATGTGGTTGGCTTTATCTAATACACAGACCTCATACAGATGCAAACTACACTAAAAAATAACTTTTTCTTTGCAGGTTTGAAATATAACTAGCAGAAAAGAACAAGTTATTAAAAATGCTAAGTACAAATCTGTGCAGACAGATGCACAGAAGCAAACGGTACCTGCTGTTCCTCTTGGCTCTGGCTCGGGCATAATAGGCTTCATAACACTTGGGCTTCAGATCCAAGGCTTTGGTAGCAAACTCTTCAGCCATACCAAAATCCTGATCATGGAATCAAGCACACTCRTTAGTGACAGTCAAGGCAGGCTCAGTGTTTGCTGAGCTCTGGCTCAGGAGCACAGGCAGCAGTGGCTCCTGCCCTGGATTCTCACACAGCACACACAGGCACAGCCAGAGCTGTGCTGTTGGATAACAAAGGGTGGCCGCCCTGTTTTCCATTCATTCTTTTAAAAGCACCACACAGATCCAGCAGTTCATCATTCCAAAATAACTGCATGATGTAAGACCAGCTGTAACAGACCCCCATGGCAACATGTCCTCATCTTGTAAGCTGCCCGTTTACTGACATAACAAAGCCCAAAATCATTATATAGTGAAAAGGTTTCTAAAATAGCACGAATAGATATCTACRTACAACCCCAGTAATACAGTAGAAGTTTCAGATAGCCAGTGCTAGAGAGGCAGCAGACTAAAGCTAAGAGCTTACATTTGTTTTGCGGCGACATCGGGACAAGTTCAGGTATAATGAAACTCTCAGCTCAGTGAAGGCTTTCATTTCCTCACCAAATCCTTCCCTTGGGAACTTCCTCAATGCATACTGATAACGCTGTGCTGCTTCCTTCATCTTGCCTTTCTGCAAATTTTAGGGAACAAGAGGTTTTAACATTATACTTTTAACACTAGAATACTGTTCCAAAAAATTTGTATTTATACTTGACATCTACCAAGAGGTATCCTTCAAGAAGAAAAGACAGAGACAGACTTTTTAGTAAATACACATGATTATTAAACCCACGTTAACCAGAATTTGTGTTTCTGTCTGAACTCAAATGTTTAATGGTATTCGATCAGGATAATACTTGCACTAATACACACTGCTAATACCAGAAAAAGTAATGTATGATACTTGTTTTGTTTTAAACAGAGTATAATAATAATCTAATAATAATAATAATCTAATATATCAGATTATATAGCTGAAAAGGAGGCATAAAGGCATTCAGTCTACCTCCAGACAGAAGTCCAATGTTCTGTCAGAACAAACAACCGTCTACCTACTTTATACAATGTATTTCCTTCTTCCATCAGTTTCTGCAGAAGAATCAGGAGAATATCAGGTTTGGAGGTGGCCATTGCCCATGCTGCATTTCCTGCAAGTTAAATTTTAAAGGTGTCTGACAAACGGGAAGAAAGTGTGTTTCTGCTGTCTATCACACTAGAAAGCCTAGTCCTACTTCAGAAGATATTCCACCTACGTGGAACTATTACTACTATTATCATCATCATCATCATTAGTGTGTACCTATTTAAAATACATCTATGCCCCCACCAATGCCACCTGGACAGTAGCCAAGTATTAAATGGTCTGATACATTTCTCCCCAAGGTAGGAATGTATAAATAAAGTCACAATTAAATTCAGGCCTAAATAAAGATCTGTATTTGATTGTACTTACTAGCCAAATAATATGAAAATGTGATTCAAATGTACTAAAGATTCAGTAATTATTACACACATAACTGCACGTACTTGCCTACTGATAATACATGACTTACTTTTTTGCCTATCCTTTGCAAAAATACACAATTCTGTAATTTATTAAAATAATGTTATTTAAAAGTAAAACTTCTTAATCTAAATCATTAATAGTGTCAGAATTAYGTATCAGTAATAGGACAATCATAATTTTCTTGTTTAAGTATATTACGACAGAGTAACCACAAACAGTGACTTCTCTAGACCTCACTGTCAACACACATCAAAGAAAGGAGCAGAATAAAATCCTTACACTTCTTCACTTTTAAAGTGAGTCTTGTGTGTCTGCCTTAAAAGGGGGAGATTGTTTCTCTTGAGTGGGCATCTGCAAACCAGACAGCCTACAAAAATCTGGTGTTTTGAGTTATTTAATGTACTTGACAAAAATAACTAATTCTTGCAGAGGAGAATGCACGTGTTTCTCCTGGTGCAGGGGAGTGTCACTGACCCAGCTTAGCTCCTTTTCTCAGCAGCATCACCACCACGGAGGTGTTGCGGCAGCCGATGGCTCTGTCCAGCGGCCTCATGCCACTGTGGTCTGTGTGCTCAATCACTGCTCCTTTCTCCACCAAATACTGCACCTGGGAAAAGAAACGGCACAGCCCTTGGCATGTGGCTTTTGCCAGGAAAGTCACACCAGTGAAATATTTAAGATACCACGTAATTATCTAAAATCCACTGAAGGCACCACAGCATGGGGGGTTGGACTGAGCAGCAGTTCTGTCATTACACCATTACTTGCCCATGTGTGGTGAGCACGGATCCTGTAAGGTAAGAGGCAGCAAAGGTCCTCACAGACAGCCACAACCCATGGGGCTGCCCAGGAGCTCTTCAGTGGCGCTGTCCCAGCCTGGCCAGAGGCTGAGCACAAACCCTCTGAAGGGACCAGTCTGCCCGGGGAAATGGGGGCACAACATTTGCCCTACAGCAAATGGAYGGACAGGAGGGAGCCTGGACACTCCTCAGTCCCCAGCAGAGTCTCCAGTGTCACCTGCAAAAACATGCACAGTGTCTGAAAACTGCCAAAGCCACTGTGGAACCCAAGGTCTTTTTGTAACTTGGAGCTGATGCAGACCAAGGCTGAACGGGACWAAGTGCTCCATGTGAGTTACCCAGGGCAGCACTGACACAGAGCTCGTGTTTTATGCTGCAGCAGCGCCCATGGCAGTGTSRGGCTGCCCGTGCTGCTCTCCAGCTYCTTGCTGACCTCTGCATTTGTCCTGAGTGCACACAGACCTGAGTGTGCCCCTCCTCTTCGCACACCTCTTCCTGGGTCTTTGCTCCATGAAGGCACCAGATGACTGGAACCCTGATAGGGGACTTGGACCTCTGTGGGTTTGCAGCAAAATTCTGGGCTTTTACTTCACCTAGAAAATGCTTTTCTGAGCAAACATTTGCACTGCAGTCAAGATGAGAGCAATGCCACTATCTTGGCTACATCGCCGAATTTCCTATTTGGGTAGGCAGTATTTTTACTACATTTTTATAACTTTTTCTTAAATTTTCTGTTTTGTTATACTTACAATTTCAGCATCTCCATAAAAAGCTGCCAGGTCTAGGGGTGTTCGTCCATTTTTGTCTGTCTGATCAGTTGTTGCCCCCTTCTCTAGTAAACACTGAACCACTTCCCTGTGGCCTTTCAGACATGCCCAGCTAAGAGCTGTCAGTCCCTCCTTGTCCAGGGATGAAATAGTTGCACCTGTAAAATGAAAATCAACTTTGTTATGAAGATATTGTGCTTAAATGGAAAAATTGCCTAACTCACACAGATGCAATCCCTGGTGCATCTGTGCAAGCCTTAATCCACACTATTTATTTTCTACCTTCAGAAAGAAGAAATTCCACAGTGCTCAGATGTCCCTCACAAGAAGCCACCATCAGTGGTGTCCGGCCTTGCTTGTCACTTAAATTCACATCAGCTCCATGCTCCACTAGAAGTTTAGCAATCTGAAGTAGAAAATACCAATTTAAAAATACATTCCTTGCACCAGTGGGGTTTTAGGTTGGATATTAGAGGATTTCTTCTCAGAAAGCACTGACACAGGCTGCCCAGGGAGGGGGTGGAGTTCCCATCTGCCCATCAGATCCCTGAAGGGGTTTAAAAGCCAYGKGGGTGTGACATTTTGGGACAGAGGTTAGGGTGGCCTTGGCAGTACTGGAAAACAACTGGACTTGGTGCTCTTGGAGAGCATTCCAAATTTTACCAACTCTAMGATTTTATGAAATTGGCAGATGTAGATTTCAGCCATTAATACCATGAACATTTTTTAAAAGAGGACTACAGTGTTTTTTATGGAAACCACTGAGAAATGCTGTGTAGCTCAAGCCCTGAGTCCAGTTCAAGGCCTCCTCCTGACCGGAGCAGCCAGCATGAGGAACGCTCCCAAATCCAAGGTTCTCTCTCTGCACAGCAGCACTATAAAAGATCTGAAATCACCTCTGATCTTGGTCTCGGAAAGGAAATATTTTAACCTCATGTTGTTTTTCAGGTATATTATAACTAAGAGGCCAATGTGCTCTTTATATGCTTTTAATGTTGTGAGGCCAACGKGCTTTTTCAGTCGTTTCAAGGGATACAAAGGGTTTGGAAGTGAAGCTTCTGAGCACATCCCTCTGAAGCTGATGCAAACACATATTAGACAATTGACAGTAATTCTTTTCAGAACTGGAGAWGGGAGGAATCAGGGATCCCCAGAGCTGAGCCAGACCTGCCAGTGGCCGTGCCGGACGGCGCAGAGCAGCGGCAGAATCCCCCTCCTGCTGCCTCTGGTCACTGCTGCTCCATGGCCCAGGAGGAACTTGCACACTTCCAGCTTCCCTCTTCCTGCAGCAGCTGTCAGGGCTACAGAAAGCATTTGCATCAACAGCAGCTCGTGCCTGTTTGGCCTTTGGACACACACACAATATGTCAGGGTTACCAATATCCATTTGTTCAGCTTTTCACTCTGACACTTATTGAAAGCTGAAAACAACAACAAAAAAATACTTTCCCCATCCCCATGATTATACCCTCTTCTATTTTGCTCATATTGTGTTTTAAACAGAACTTGAAATTCAAATTTTGTTGTCTGTGTCAAAGGCTCACCAGTCATGCCAACAGTGTTTAGAAAATGAGTCCATGTGTGACTTCTGCAAGAATCAGCAAAGGACTTGCCCCTCCAGTTTCTAAAGCCTAACAACTTGCATTTTCCACTAAGAAGTAGGTCAAATTGCAAATTTCCTGTTGCTCATGTTTTAGCATTTTACAGCATGATCAAGTAGATTTTTTAAAAATTCTAATGAATGCTGAAAGTAAAGGAGATTACAAACACTGCAGGAAGCAGTACACTTTTTAGCAATATCTGACCTGTTCCCTCCTCACTCGATAAAAGTTCACTGTTTTACAGCTCCAATAACTGTTTAGAGCTGGAAAGTAACTGGATGGATATGATATAGTTATGGATATCAACACTACAAGCAAAAGAGTCGAGGCTTGCTCTAAAATCCCCCTTTCAGAGAGTTCACTTCCTCAACGGTGAAGGTTACGAATGCATCGTGCAATGATTTCAATAAAAAATACAGACAGGAAAATACTGAAGAACAAAATTCATGTAGGAAAAGATGTATGGCTTTTGGAATTGACAGGATTTGCRGCAAGGATTTTGTACAGGTGTAGGGATGAAGCACATCTGCTCCTCTGGGATGTGAGAGCCTCTGCCCCTCATCCCCGCAGGGGTTCCATGGATGGAGATGCTCTCCCAAAGCACTCAGGAGCTGCCACTGCAGGGCTCACACTCTGCCTTCAAACCAACATCTGCCCTTTTCAGATGCCCAAAGGCAGCTCTTTTCCTCCACTGCCTAATTAGAATAAGTGAGGCAATGGCCCAGCATTTCCTTAAAACTAATGAGATTTAAACAAATTTTCTTTCTCAAACACTGAAACTTAAGTGTTGTATTTCCACAATTTTCAATTTAGTTAGAAAGTAATTTACAGCAATTTTAACATAAAATGATTCTTCAATACTTGAGATGAATAGGTTCAGTAATTTAAAACTCTATACTTATAAACTGCATTTTATGAATAAAACTGGTATTTCCCATTATTTTTATTACAGAAATTAAGCTAAGAACATAAAATTAAGACCTCTTTATTCTTAAATGAACAGCTCTAATTAGGAAAAATATGAGAAAGGAAATACCTGTTTCTCCCCACAAGGCATCAGTGTCATTGATGTCCATGCCATGCTCCTTTTCAAGTGTCAAGATGTATTGAACCACCTGCCAAAAACAGCGAGCAAAGTTGTGCTAAACCACAAGAGCATCAGTTGTCATTGTTACGTGACAGCAAGAAATAAAAGATGTAAAACGAGAGTGTTCTCTCAATGCTCAGAATCAATGGGAAAGAAAATCAGTCAGACTGCTCAAAACAAGTTCAGTAGAATTTTCACGACTTGAGGGCAAGTGAACAATACCAAAAAGAGTTTTAAAAAAACCCCGTGGCCTTCTCTGAACTGATTGTTTGGTGTTAGGATAATTTAATGAACTCCCATGCAACCTATATACACCAGAATAATCAAAATAAACAATGATGTCAGAAATAAAGCATCCCAGTACAATGAAGACGTTCCATATTGTCTAAAATAAAAGCGCAAAACTGAGGATATTTGCATACTCTTGTAAAATGGCAATACCTAAGTTTTTCCTTCTGCATTGGTTATATCTTACCTGTTTTTCTAAATTTCTTCCCAGAATGGTTTAAGCATATGTTGATAAATGGTAATTTTTAAAGCTGAAATAAGTTTTAAATTAAGTTTTGCGATGTTTCTACTATATTAAGGAAATCTATGTTGTGAAACCACCTGCTAAAAGATTATTAAATTAAAACCTCTTCTGATGGCTGCTTTAAACGGATTTTCTATGGGGCACATGGTCAACAGGTGAGGGATGAGAACCACACTGACAAGGCTTGGGTTGCTACAGGAAAAAACAAAGGCAGGAAAGGAGAAAGGATCTGGATGTTTTCAGGCTSTCTGAAAACTGCTGTATACAATATTTGGAAAACCCCAGAATGGAACGTGCTAGGACAAAATTTATTACAATTCATGAAATACACAGGTCTTTTTTCTAGCTAAGAAGTAAGCTTCTTAATGTCTTTGAAAATAGAAAAAGATGGACATTTTCAGGTATGTATTTATGATTAATGTGATCTATTTTCTGATATTCAGGAGTTGACTGCTTTAATTTAATCAGTGAAGAGCAAACAAGAACTTTTATGAAAGCGAAGGAATTATCCATTAATCCAACTCAACCATAGTTCAGAATCCTCAAGTATTTATTGTAAGATAATAATGGCTCATATACCTTATAATAAATTAACTGCATGTAGACATTCCTATATTTGGATCATCTAAACAACTTCAAAGATCAGACTCCTGATCTTATAACAATTTAAAAATAGATTTAGAAAAAAAAGTTAATATTGAAGAATTATTGAAGAAATTTTGTCTCCACTCTGGTACATCACTTAATACGTAACCAAGGCCCCTCAGCCTAGCATGATCTTTATTCAAGTATCTTTTCTTACCCACTACTTTTCTAGCAAGGTTACAATTTGTTTTCCCAATGAACAGAAGATATACTTGTATTAAGGCATTTTGAAGTACTTCTTATGTGTTTACTTTTAGTGTTCCCTCCCAAATTTCTGTCTAAAGTGACRCTGAGCTGAATTCTCTTACTTGACATGAGCAGCAAGCTAAGAATTGAAGCCTGTGCAACTGCATGTGACAAAAAAATTGAAAAAAATTCAACCTGAAGTAGAAACATACTCGGGTGGATCAGCGATACAGAAAATCATCATCACCACTAGAGAGTTAGGACAACTTCAAGAACAGAGAGGAAAAAGTATACAGCAAACTACATCCAGACAAATCCTAAAGCAACCTGCATTACTGGATACTCRGCTAGAACGTTTACACCAGCTGCTAAGACACACCACGACAAACAGCAGCAGTTTCACCAATTCTTTGCAAGTCTCTTTTCAAAGCAGCTGCAAGCACTGCAGCACAATTGGGGTGATTTCACCCGAATCTGGACCCACCTGGCAGTGGCCCATGCTGGCGGCGGCGGTCAGCGCTTGCTGCAGCGCCTGCTGCTTCCGCAGGGAATCCTGCTCKGGGCACCCCGGCACCCAAACCAGGCTGAGCAGCAGCTCCAGGATTCCACAGTGCCCTCTCAGAGCACYATGCACCAAAGCACACTGGCCCTTCTTGTCTGCAAAGTCAGCCTGAAGGGGGAACAAAGCAATGTCTGAGGTTAACAATGCAGGGAGACGCTCGGAGCACTGGGGGAGAGCAGCTCTTGCTCCTGACTTTTGGCCAAAGAGCACCATCTGGGGAATTACAGCCCAACAGCCTCACCTGAGCAGCTGATGGMAAAATTAATCCTGGAGACCACTGCCAAACACAGGAAGGACAGGATGACCAGTACTGGTCAGCATGGGCTTGGGAAGGGGAAATTATGTTTGGTCTGCTGGACAGGCAGCAGCTTCAGGGGGACCAGAGGGGGTGAGGAGAACTGGGGAWGCCCTTGACCTAAACTTCTGAGGGTTCTAAGACTGTCTCAGTCACAGTCACAGGCAAGTTGATGTGAACAGGCTGTGGAAGGGCACRGTGAGGTACACCCAGAACTGGCTGAACAGATCTGTTACAGGGCTGTGGTGAGAGGCACATGGAAAGTGCTTCATGGAAGACTGGACTCGCCCCTCAAGCCTCTGCCTGATAATTGTATGCTTAAATAATCACTAACAGCTTCCTTAGGCCTTTGCATGACTGTTCCAGCTGCAGCTCTGCAGTCTTTGTGCACAGCTCACCTTGGCACCTTTTCTGCACAGCAGAGCCACAATGTCCATGTGTCCTGCAGCAGCTGCGTAACTCAGCGCTGTCATCCCATTCTCAGAAGTTCCATCAACAGCAGCTCCAAACTCCAATAAAAGAGCAACCACTTCTTCATGTCCAAGGTGTGACTGAACACACAGCACTGGAGCATTATTCAGTACTTCAGTCCTGTAATTCACATTTGCTCCTGCCAAAATCAGTAGCCGACTCACCTAAAATTTAATTTAAACAAAATAATATTTTCCTCAGATTTGTCTGAATTTGATATCTTGATCAGGTATTCATTTGTTACTCCCCAATTTTGATGCAGATTTTATTGGCAGACATCAACTTTATCACATATACACCAACAGACCAGTTTAAAATCTTCTTTTAGTAAATACATTATTGTATTCACTGCACTCCCAAGAGAAGACTTGTCTCTCCCCTGAAACTCACTGCTCTCACCACAATTACACGTGTGACTTGCTACCTCTCTGCAATTAATGTAACTACCTCCATTAAGAGAGAACCAGGCTGAATACAAAGCAAATCTCAAAACGGCCAGAGCACATAGAGATGTTATTCATGTACACACAAATTCCCAATCAAGAGCCTTAGCAGCTGGCTCAAATTCCAACTGACCAATTTGGATTTTGCTATCCATAAGCTAGGGATTCAAGTAATAGTGCAAACTTGCGGTATTTTAAATCTTTTCCTCTCACAGCATTTCCCCTTTTTACAATTCCCCACAGAAGCAAAGAGGGGTGGGCTCTGCCCAGCAAGGCCACGTGGAATATCCACCTCCCAAAAATGCACCCACGCACTCATCTGTGCTACAGAGAACAGCTAGAGCAGAAAAAAGGCAAAACCCATTAAAACTATTGAGGAAAACGAACTTGAACTTTAGCAGCAGCTCACAAAAGGATGTCAAGGTTTGTCCCAAAGGAGATGAGCTGCTTCTCTTGCTGAAGGTTGCACTGACTCCAGCATTCAGCAGCCTCATGTTCTTACCTTCACGTTGGGTGTGTAGATGTTTCTTAGGGAAGCCAGGGCTGCAGASAGTCCATCAGTGCTGTAACCAATCCACAAGGCTTGCAGATGACTGGAAGAAATTCCGGTCCTTTTGCTGAGACCCTAACAGAAATAATGTAATAGGAAATCTCTCTACAGACTTACAGTCCTATTTTAATTTACAACTCAGTATAAAAAGAAGTAAAATCTGGATCAACAGCACAACCAAACATTTTGCATAAGCTTCCAACAAATTATTCAAGCAAGTCAGAGGATAATCTCTSACACATTCATATGGATAGGTCATAAAGCCTACTAAGCTGCAAGCTTTACCTTAAAAATGTGAGCTTTAAGTATATGATGGCCAAGTTCCATTGTTTGTTGGCGGTTTAACTTTCCCTCTTGTCGAGAAAACATGAAAGCCAACAGAGCATGTCCATTCCTAATTAAAAGGATTAAGAGAGAACCACTTTTGGAACTGCGTTGAAGTAAATATTCTAACACACCTTTATGCCTGTTATAACAGCTCAACTTTGTCAGACAACTGAAACATACTATCATATCTAAACAAAAGTCTTTCCATAATGCAATAATGCCAAACGAAGAAGGTCAAATTCTGAAGAGGAAGCACACTCTGGTATTTCTGTGCTGTCCCCATGGCAGCTTGGACGTGGTTTCCACACTGCTCCCTTTTTCTCAGAGTCAGGAGCTGCAGGTATTTCAGAGAGAAGCCAATCCTTTTAGAAGCACAACATCTGAGTACTTGCTAAATCTGAGATAAAATGTGTACTTAGTAATCCTACACCTACTACCTTTAGTAGTGGTCAGTGTTCTACAAAACTCAACATTTAAGCCCAAAGGATCTGTTCCTCCTATTCCCACAGTCTGCATTACACAGACAAGGTGCTGCTGCCTGGGATTCTCAACAATTCTGGTATATTAACAACAATATTGCACTCTCATTTCTCCATAAAAGGAGCTAAGTCAAATGCAAATTTCAGACTTCTACAATTACGCATTACAAACTTTGCATTTTAATAAAAGTTTTCATTTTGGAAAAAATTAGGTGTACTTSTGTTTTAAAATCATTCTCTCCTGTCACCAGTTGTTGCAATCTATTATACAAAACCTAATTTTGGTTATTTGCCCATGAATTAGTGCAGTTTTTACTTACCTTGGCTCACATAGGAAGTCAGTATTTTCACCTTCTGCTCTCCAGACAAGCCACTCCCTGAAGGAAGGATGGCAGAACATGCGTGTTTTGTCACGTCTTTTGATCAGAAAACATGAAAGGGCTTCCATCCTCTGACTGAAGTCTTCCCACTGCTGTTCAGTGTTTATTTGTCCTGCATTAATAGCCTGGAAAATCTGATCATCTGTCATGGGGTGCAGGGATGCCAGGGCCACGTTCAGTATGGGCTGAGCTCGCTCAAAAGCTGAGTTTGTCATGAACTTCATATTGCACTGCAGTAAGTACAGCTCTGACAGAGACACAGGAACAACCTTGTAGCTGGCACTTTTGATTACTAAATGACCTTTCTGGAAAAGATCCAGAGTGAGTTTCAAATAGAGATAAGATCCCAGGCTTCTCATGATCAGGTGRTTACTCACTTTCCCAATAGTGGCTGCATCAGATTTTCCATTTAAAGATATGTTGTTTATAATTTCCTGACTATTATTAATTCTGTACTGAATATAAGCATTCAAGTCATCGTGAATTTCTTTGTTGTCAGGAAAATTGTCCAAGGATATTGCAATAAATGGCAGTGAATTCACCACTTCCTGTGAAGGGGAGAGAGGGGAAGAAAGGAAAAAAAAAGACACAAAACAAAGACATTACAGTATTTTGAATGAGAATTCAACAGCACATTTCTGTAACATTTCACTTCTGTAGTGAGCACCAGATTAAAAAGGAATTCAGCATCCCTGAGATCATTTTTGCAAATACTGCCCCCTCGTAAGATGTAGAACAATATTTCTACATTTTATCACTTTTCATAGGAAGRTCTCAAAGATTTCACTGACCAAGCTCAACAATTGAAGGGGATGAGCTATAGAAATGACCCCTTCAGAGTTGAGGAAATGGAAAACAGCTGCCAGAACTGGACCCTGAGACAGTCCAGGGAGAGGGGGAGGCAGAAGGAATGATCAGAAGGATTTATTAAGAAGTATCACAAATGAAAGGACAGAAAAGACTCCCCTCATTTCACTCTCCAGGAACAGTGTACAGAAAGGTGCCATCCACACACCTCCAACCCCACGTGCCTCAAGCACCAAGCACTTCAGGAGGTTCACCTGAACACACTTTTGTGTTTCTGTAAATATAGATTCAAAAGACCTTTATTTAAAAGAAACACTTCTACAACTTCTAACTCCAACTTCACACATAAAGTAAAACTTCCAAAGTTTTACTTAAAGATCTCTAAAATCGAAGTTTTAGAAGCAGAAACTTCTTACATAGAGTCATATATTAGAAAGGTTGAACAAACATCTCCAGACTTTGGTAACTTAAAAAGGAACTCTATTCCACTTTATGTAATGAAATGGATTTCAAAAAGCTGCACTTTAAGATTAGTGAGATGTTTTAAGCAAAGAGACTTCTCGACTCCAGAGAGGGAACAGTCCTTGCTACAGAAATCCCTCCTTAAAGCCACAAGCCAGTTTAACTCAGTTAAACTCAGTTAAACTCTGAGTGCTCGTGGCAAGCAGCAGAGGAGAAACAAACTCTGGGAGGGCTGTACATCTGCACCTTAACACTGCACYCCTCAGGGCCAAGGGAACAGACCAAACTAGCATCATTTCTTCCATTATCAACTCTACTGGCAGATGCAGTAACAGGATTCAGAAAGAAAATGCCTCCAATATTTTATCTGTGCACCGCAAATAAACATGTAACAAAGCAAGGAAGGAAATAACCCGAGACACTTTATTTTTAATTCTTCCAAGTCCAGTATTTTTCGTAATAATGCAGCTGCACCAATATAAATTATCATTTAGTCTTTGAGGGTAAGAAAAGTGTTAAAAGCTGTTTTTACCTGGAAATTAGTTCTTACGGTCACAAYGAGCTTCAGCCAGGGAGGAAACTTACAGATTATATTTGTGATAAATGAAGAAATTGTGTCACCATAATCAGGTTTATGAAATTCAGCATCATTTAAACCATCTACCAAAATTATGTAGTCTTCCTCAGGAATCTTCTGCTCTGAAATTTGAAAATAAAAAAGGAAAGGATAAAAATTAACTCCCCCATTAAGTGACACATTTTTATCTTCAAATTCTGAATGTCAAGAAACAGAAATGTATCTCTATGCACCCCAATACATGTTATGGCATTCAAGCATTATTCAGGAGATTAATAACAACACTAGGAGATTAAAAGCAGTTTTAACAGGAGTAGTATSCTCTGTTCACATGTAGGTAAAAACCACCCCATTGTGCCACAGATCAGGAATCTGCTCGGGCTGGCACACACTGGGAAGCAGCTGTTTTCAAGGAGGAGATTGCTAGTATTTTTTTAAATACAAAAATCATGTTTTACATGCTTTCTTTTCCACACCATACTCGAGGCAATGGCCAGAGCTGTGTCAGGGGAGGGTYARTTTGGATATCAGGAGAAGATTCTTCCCCAGAGGGTGCTGGCACTGCCCAGGCTCCCCAGGGATGGGCACRGCCCCGRGGCTGCCAGAGCTCCAGGAGCGTTTGGGGAACTCTCTCACAGACAGGACAGGATTATTGGGGTGTCTGTGCAAGGCCAGCACTTGCACTGATGATCCTGGTGGGTCCTTTTCAACTCAGGAGATTCTGTGATTCTTAAAAAACTGTCACATCCACTTTAAAAGCAAGCAAAACCCACATCCACTTTGCCGATGTTTAGGCATAGAAAATTACAACAGAAAAGTAYGTGACAAAACTCAAATGCTAAAACAAAATCCTTTAATGCAATGTGCCAGCCTTAACTTCAAGCTGTAGCTATCTTTCAGTTTTCTGGCAAAAAAAGTAAATAGGAAAGGTTGTGGAAATTTCACAAGTCACAGAGTTTTAATTCAAACACAAATCAGCTGCTCAAACCCCAGCTGATTGTTACAAACAATGAGCACAGCTAAGGAATCCCTTTCTCCGGGAACGTTGTGTGTTATTTGTTCTGCACTCTTTATGAAGTTTGATTCCATTTGCAGGTTCCCATACCTCTCCTGAGCTTTGCCAGCGGTTCCAGCACTCCYCGTTTGAAGGCAGCTGCCGGGTCCTGCACGCAGGAGCGCAGGCTCAGCGCACTCTGCAGCTGGGGCTCTCTGCTCAGCAGATCCCTGAACGCCGCTAAGCGCGGGCAGCGGCACAGCAGAGCGGCCACGCTGTGCACGAACTCGGGCACCAGACACGTGTACGTGTTGTCAGCCTGGCAGTAGTGATAAGCCACCACCTGCACCGGTGAGAACGTGAAAAGCATTAACTTCAGCATTTCACTTGGTACTAGTTAGTGCAGTTACCACAGTGTCATTAAATCTCTCTCTCAGTGTTMGATCCAATGCTGTAACAGCCTCTGATGGCTTTTGTCAAACACAGGAAGGAAAGCAGTGAAATAGGGYTTTGACCTTGCAGGGCACACAGAGAGGAGAAGAAATCAAAATGTCAGAGTCTGGCAAGAAAACATAACAATTGGAGTTTGTGACATTTGGATAGAGTGGATAAGCAGCTGATTAAYGAAGCAGCACAAGAAAAGTAACCTGATGGTCTGACCAGGCCATCTAGTACTGTAATTTAACAACACTATGTCCCACACCCTAACGACCTAAGGACTAACTGGATCAGCATCAGGCAAAAGCAAATGACAGATACCTATTGAGACATGCTCACATAAGCAAATGGAGAAATAGGACAAYTGGCTTTATTCCAAACATTCCAAAGCTGTGTATTACTTAAAAATAAACCAGGACATAACCCATATTCCTTCRGGGAAAAAAACCCAAAACAAACAAATAAACCAAACCACAAGGAAAACATGGTGTTCACAGTGAATAAAAAGCCTGCACTTCAGTGGCTTTCAGAACACTGCTTCAAATGAATGTGAATCCCTTTAAAGACTGCTTATGTTAAAGATCTCRTGTTTTGCCCGCAATTATTCATATAAAATATTCAATTGAGACACTCGTTAATTTTACTACTTAGGCAAAAAATAAAACACATAATAATACAAAAACTACTTCAGATCCTCTGAGTATGGAAAATAGTGGAACTACATTCAGACACAACGTGTATCATAGTACAGAGATGGGTTATCCAAGAAGCAAACATTTTCTCTTTTATCTTTCCCCCCACCACCTTCCCTGCCATGAATTTTGCTTTTGGAAGGTRCAGTGAGGAGCTCCCTGCAGAGAACATAGAGCCCTTTGCCAGGGGAAAGATCCCAAGCTCCCACAGCCACACAAAACTGATGAGAAATGAGGTAATTAAAGAGCTGCCGAGTCAGTGAGAGCAGCAGGATTCAGGAATCACCCGATGGGTACCCAAGGCAGGTGAGTGGTTTCAGCAGACAAACAGYCACCAGGCAGAGATGCCCAGGGGCTGTCCCTGTCCCAGCAATGCCCTCTGCTCCCGGTGCTCTGCAAAGCCAGCTGAGCCCCAGGATGGAGGCTCCTGACCCAATGAACACCTTCCAGAAGTGAAAACTCACCTTGGAGGCGAGGCGCCTGACAGAATCCCCTGGGTGAGTTCTGTGCTCAGGACATGCCAGAGCCTTCACTGTGCTGCTGTCACCCGACACAGGGGCACACACCACGGGGAACTGGCTCAAGGGAATCTCCTGACAGCAGTCACCACCTGCTTTAAAGGACAAACAAAAGAGACCAAATTTGCTGACAGCGGACAGCTTTCCAGGAAAACACCACAGATTATCTTCATTGCTAGAGTCAAAACTGAAACTGAGCAACATCACTAAAAGAAGCCTCTAACTAGTCGGATAAAAAGGCACACATTTCCAACTTCAGAATTCTAAAACAACTCAACTGACTTTTAGATCAAAACTACAGAATTACTGAAAGCAAAACCATGCTGATGTGAAGAGTTTCCTTCCGAAAATTACATATAAAATGTCTCATTTAAACCAGCAGTTATTATATGACTGAACTCTTAGGAAATTTATAATTTTCATTATTAATAATATTTCAAGTGTCACGTGGGGAAGTAGCAGTAATGAAGTCTCACATCCTTCCAGTAAATGTAGGCACTGGACTGATCTGGTAGCAGGACACTATGGATCTCAGTAWAAGACAGAAGGGGTTTCTCCATAGCTTTGTTTTTACCTCTACAAAAATTCTATGGAAAGCACACAGAGAGTACAGAGCAGGAAAGAAACACTCACTGCTCCCTTTCCAAACATGTGGGAGACAAGGCTGCTGAAGTCCCATCCCCAGTCTGGGGTACACCCTGCCCCATAAAAGAAAGAGATGCTGCACACTGCCTCCACCTTCCCACGTCTCTGACAGCCTGAGCCCACATTTATCATGTCAAAGGTATTTGTCAGAACRTAAAATTTTAACTCCTTCCTTTACTCATCAGAAGAATAAAATGTTTGCTGAAGACTTGATGTGTCCTGGCTACCTTAAGCCAAAAGAGTAAACATCTGATGCTGTTGTGAGCACACTAACACAGAGCACGACTCTGAAAAGGAACACACTTTTGGGAGATGCACCAGGGCTGCTGGAAGCGATTTGTCTCATGCAAAGGAACATACTTTCAGGAGATGCACCAGGGCTGCTGGAAGCTATTTGTCTCATGCAAAGGAACACACTTTTGGGAGATGCACCAGGGCTGAAGGAAGCTATTTGTCTCATGCAAAGGAACACACTTTTAGGAGATGCACCAGGGCTGAAGGAAGCTATTTGTCTCATGCAAAGGAACACACTTTCAGGAGATGCACCAGGGCTGAAGGAAGCTATTTGTCTCATGCAAAGGAACATACTTTTGGGAGATGCACCAGGGCTGCTGGAAGCGATTTGTCTCATGCGACTTCCATGGCAGCTGAGTGCCACCAGTCGGGAAATGACTGCAGTCTTCCCAAATCCCACATTCCCAGTAATGATGGCTCCCCTGTTCTGTGCTGGGTCAGGATTCTGCAGTTTTTCTTCAATGGCACGAAAGAGCCATTCTCTCCCAACAAACACCGAGTCTGTAGTTATGCTTGGCACCTCAAACAACAGGGGCTTCAGCAAAATGTCCTGAGGCTTGTAGGGGATGAAACGAGCTGAAAAGACGTGTCAGGGAGAAAAGTTCATTAGAAAAAACATGCCACACTCTCAAAAAGCACAGTTTCAGAAGGTAACATCATTTAGAAGCCTTGTTACTATCAGTCAAAAACCAATGTTCTAGTGCTTTCATCATGAAAACAATAAAATCTGATTGTCTCAGTTCAGGTCATTTCTACAATTTTTGCATGAATTAAATTACAGAGGAAAGAAGCCACAAGTATAATCTAACAATATTTTTATAATATAACTCAATAAGTTGTAGAATCCAATAAGTTTTCTTAAAAATACATTAATAATTCTACAAATTCGGAAGCACCATTTTTCAGTTTTGAGTAAACTGTGTGCTGAACATCTCGTGTTAGGTCTTCAAATCTGTAAAGACACTTGCAGAGAAACAGAAAAAGTTACAGAGAAAAAATTAATTTTTCTGTTAAAAAAAATCCCTTGAAGTAATACAAAAATTTACTATCTTGTTTTCCTGTGCTTTTGAAGTCACAGGATCAGAAGTTACACTTTTGATTATTTTGATCTACACATTTGGGAAACCCCTGACAACTTAGGGGAGAATTGGATTCTATTGCATAAAATACATTAAAATTTACAGGAATAATAATATTCCTTTATAAAATGCTCTGAAGACTCATTAGCCAAATCTAATATTACACAACTGCTGTTGCATTAATTTATGACCATGAAAAACCATAAATGGAAGAGGACAGAACAGTATCTACATATGATCCTTAAAATTAGTTTTACTAGGAGTTTGGTTAAATTTTTCTGCTTTTGATTGTGATTGGTTGTAACAGATGCACACAATCTCTGAACCACAGCACTGTGCAGAAGCAGTGCCAGCAGCCGTGCAGAGCAGGTGTCAGTGCACTCTGACACAACCCTGCAGGACAGAGCTGTTCCACAGAGCCCATGCACTTTACAAACACTGCAGGACTGTGGGACTGTGCCAGCCAGCCAGACAGACAGACAGACAAATAAATAGGTGTAAATGTGTCCACCTTTACCTTCCTGCTGCACCCTCCCGCCAGCSGTGTTGTGCCAAGGCAAGCGAATTGAAGTTCGTAAAGGAGTATTCCTCTGTCCATCCAAGTAACTTAAATCTTCCAATTTGGTTGAACTTGTTGCTRGAGTATGAAAGAACTGAAGCTTATTTTTCTCTCAACACAAGTTACAAAGAATGCTACTAYTTATGACAGTTCTTCATCCACATTTACTTACAGAGTAGTTTTTCTACACAATGGCAACAAAGTCATTCACGTTGAAACATTTACAAAATGTGTTTCAATCAAGTTCATTAACGATTTAACACGTATTTTCCCCATTTAAATGTCCTCAGTTCTCACATTAGGACAGTTTCCTGTTTTGTTGTGGGAASAACCACATTAGTGAGGTCAGGAGCGTTAGCATAGGTTCAGGTATTACCTGTTATATCCTGATCCACTGTCACCAGCTGGAGTCCTGGAATAACTGATTAAGTGTTTCAAAAKTCCCTTTGAAGTGTTTCAGATATCCTGACCTAATCAATAGCTCCAGAAAGCACTGTAACAGCTCTCTGGATGACAGTTTTAAACAATTTAGGTAACGTTCATCTACTCAGTTCAGAATATTGGCTTTTTTCTTTTTAGTCTACAGAGATACTTTCATACTAACAACAAAAAGATTCAACAGAAATGTCCTAYCATTAAGAACACTCTTGTCCTCTATCTCAGGACTTTACCTGCAACAGAGTTTGGACGGGGCATTATTAAAGAGCCAGTACTCTGAGCATAAGGAAGGGGACCCTCYCCTGTTGGTACATCTTTTGACAAATTCTCAGAAGATCCAATGGCTTCCTCTTCTGCAACTGGTGAACARTTATCTGTTCTTCGATCGTGACTGATGCCTTGATGTTTTCCAGCTCTAAGACTCCCATCCTTACTCCATTCTAAACTGGATCCACTACGATCATCATTTTCTGATGAACTGGTTATAGTGGCTGAAAAAGAGTGAAAAAAACTATGTCAGAGGAACATGGCACATACATTAGAATTTTCATTCTSAAATGGCAAATGTAAAACATAAATGACAAAAATTCAGTGTTGTTCAGAGGTGTCTGTCTCACCTGATTATATCAGGATGACAATCTGCCTGCACTCATACACCTGGCAAACTAATCCTGGTAGAAACCATCCAGCAAGTGAGCTACTTACTGTTCCTACATTTCACTGTCAGACAGAGCAAATAATGCATGATGAACCAGAACCAGCAGAGCATATGAATAAAATCTCAGATTATATTAAACACACTGATTTATGTTTTTAAAGTGTGCTGCAGTAAAAATCAGAGGCTCAAATAAAAGTTTTTTTGTGGGGAGTAAGGTGGTTCCACCATGGTTGTAAATGTTTCCAGTGGTTTATGGTGACAACATTTACCAGTAATTTCTCAATAATGTGTGCAGTTCTTCAGCAGTAAGATGGACTTGTTCTGCTATGAAAATTTCATATGCTACAAATAAGCAACACAGACCTAGAGAGATCCTCAGCTAAAGGAAAGATAAGAGCAYTGTAAAGACCTCTATGATGGAAAAGGAAAAAGGCATAAGAAAACAAAAAATGGAGAAAACCAGAGAAGAGTGGTTATTTCAAAGGAAGAAGTGGAGAATTTACAACTGCACCAGGAAAACAAAAGAAGAGAAATGCACACCTGACAACAGCAGCCACTACAGCCAAGAAGAGGATTTCATTCTTTCAAAAGGGACCCATGGACAGTGTAAAATGAACAGGGTGACACAAAGCAGCTGTTGAGACCGGCACATTGAAGAGGAAAATGCCTCATTTCTGTGAGGGGCATTGCTAAGCAAGGTGCTCACCTATAATGCCRCTGTCCTTGCTCTCCAGGGTGGAGCTGGGGGTGCTGATGCTGCCACAGGGACTGCCCTTGCTGGCTGCTGCTGTGCCAGGGCAGCTGGTGAGCGTGGAGAAGGGGCTGTCGGTGCTGGGAGAGGTGGTGCTGCTGCTCAGGCTGGAACAGGGACTCACTCCCTGGCTGGGGACTGCACTCTGCCAGGGAACAACAAACAGGAAACATCAGTGCACAGCCCCAGGACACCGCTGGGCTACAAACCACAGAGCTCAGGGTGAGACAGAATCAAAGTAAAAACCTCAACAAGTAAAAGCTTTGTCCAGATTGGGCATGTTAATCTTTCATATTACTCCTAAAAAGTGACCTGTGAAGAAAATAAGGGAATTTCACAGTTCAGCAGAAGAACTGCAGTGAGGCAGATTTCTTCTCTATTTTACATTTTACTGGAACCCCTTCCCTTCACCTCTTGTATTTATTCTTTGTGCTGAAAAAACCTAGAACTCCAGTCCTATCGATTTTTCACTGTCATGTGAAAACCCAAACTGATGCACTAAAATTTAGGCAGGCTGGGACTAAGAGTGGAGAGAGTAASAGAGAGGAGCAGAGGCTGGTAGTTACTGTGAAGATTTGGTTAGCAGATGAGTAGCTGCTTGCTTCTCTCCAATCCCTCTACCCCAAATGACAGAGAAGGACTGTCTGACTGAAGTGAACTTCTCAGGAAGAAATAACCWCACCCCCTTCCCCAAGCATGCTCCCATTTTAACAAAATACTGACATTCTCCATTCTTGGAAATCACTGAAAACAGAAGGCAAAAATTTCCTCCTAGATACTAAAGGCAGAGGGAACTCTAGAAGCTATTCACATTCATAGTAAACTAGATTTAACCTCCAGAAATGGTGAGAAGTCTACTCAGTTTGTGTGTTTTGAAACTGTAAATTGATCTTACATTCTTGAAAACAAACACTTGTTAAAATTAAAGTCCAATTCTGTTACTATATCTCCATTAAAATGGATGGTAGTTTGGTAGGTATCAAGTAACTGCATCTAGTAAATAGAGGAAATAACCCTAGTCCTCTCTGAAACAGGATGAACATTAAATATATTATATTCCATTATCCTACCATAACTTCGCTTTTCTCTTCCATGTGAGCAGAAGTTGGRATCCCTTCCCCCAGTAAAAAACCCAATCTTGTCATCAATTCTTGTGCTGCAGGAGAACAGCTTGAGTCTTTGTCAGGCTTTGCTTTGGAGCGGGAGGAAAAARGTTGAAGGTTAGAGTCTTATATTTGTAAACTGTTAAAAGAGGTAGAAAAAGTACAACCAAATTGTCCATCAGACTTTTAATTGCTGGTGGGTCTTGCATCCTCTGCATAGCTGCACAAAGCTAGGGGAGGAAAAGCCCACCTGCCAGKCAAACAAGAAATGTTTAAGTGCAATGAGTTCATCCCTGGACTGATGAGCAATGATTCAATACAATGATTCTCCTAACAGCAGTATTTTGTGAGTGACATAAACCCCAATGTCTGCAAACGTGAGCAGTTTACTAGTCAAGCCTCTGTCTTTATTTTACTCCAGCTCAATGCCTACTGGAATGCATGTATTTCTTTATTTTACAGACAGCCTGAGGCTTTACTCTACAAGACTGAATTATGTGATTCTCACTTAATCCCAAAAGAAAGTCTRTGAAAGTAAATAGCAAAAGTATTTTACCACAGAATTGTAACAAATCGACAGGCCTTCAAATTTGACTGGAAAATACCTTTTCTCTACAAAATAGCCATTTTAAAGATTACAATTAATCTTTAAGTCACATCCTGCAGTCTGTGAAATGAACATCTTCATTCTTCTTTCAAAATTACAAACCCCTCTTATTATTATTATTAGCAGTAGTAATTTAAATTCTAATATCTGAGAAGTCTGAGTAAACATTAGGCATAGTACCAAATTCAGTCARTAACAGAGACCAAAGCTAAAAGCCTGAGGTGTTGAACTGAGCATCTACTGTTCAATCCTTGAACATCAGTATCTGGTGCTGATCTCCTGCAGCCTCACAATCTGGGAGCTGCAGCTCTGTGAGAGCAGAAAAATCACAATATGGTCACCTTTACCTTAGGAGGACAAAGACTACACGCTCTCCCAGCTGGACTTTGAACTTTAATGCCAGCACTACAAGATGGCTGTGAAGATGAAGGCAYAAGAGGGACCTGGGTAATTTATACCTTTTCACACAGATGGTGAAAACAATTACAAACAGTTCTATTTTTGCTACTAAGCATCTATGTTTTAGAAAGAAAACATTGGCTGTTTAAACTATAGTTTCCTTTAAAATTGAAACAAAAGGAAAACAAAAGRAATTTCACCTGGAACATCATCAGTTACATTCACTGATAACGAGGTTAGTTAAACTGAAAAATTAATCTAAAAATACACTGCATATGGTCATATACCAACATATGGGTCATTTTGCTTGGACTGTAACATTCACAGTAAAAGCCACATTCTGTCACACACTAGTCAGATTTAACCAACACAAAACCTTTCAAGAATGCCAGTTAACTTTAGGGAGGTGGCTTCTCCCAGCTTTGCCAACACAGGAGTTAACCATTACTGTCTTAGTCAGCAAACTTTTACAAAATTTCTAAACTGAAGCAGTGTAAGGAATGCAAAGCYACACATCTGGAGTCAATTTATAATAAAATACAAATTCAGAAAAATGGCTAGAAGGCCTTTGGTCTATGTGGCATTCAATAATRTCAGGACACCACTTTGACTGCAGCGCATGACCAGCCCCAAGAACRGAGACTGTTCCAAAGACAATGCAGTGAAATGGCAAGCACCTCCTCCTTGCAAATCCTCCTCCAGCAGAGAAAGGGCTTTGCCATTTCCCMGTTCCCCAGCAGCAGTGCTGGTGTGGAACACAGCAGAACCCTCACTCACTCACCGCTGCCGCTGGGCTCTCCTGACCCTGCGCCGTTCCGCAGTGGCGCCGTCACCTCCCCGGGCACTCGGGGACCCTCCACGTACTTGGGCTTCCTCACTGCACCTGCAATGCACCCAGCTGAGCATGTCCAGCTTTATGTCCTGTATCCATTCTCCATGATGCAAAAAACAGCACAGGAGCACTTCTGACAGACAAAGATCAGCGAGCTGCCGCATTTCCACTCCTGTGAGAAACACACGCTCCAGGCTTTTCACAACACAAAGTCTGCTAGAAAACAAACCTGATCTATGTGGTGTGAAACGCCAGCAGCTGTTTCCCTCCTCTTCCTCAGGCTGGTGTGTAATAACCACTTTCCACCCCCTGCTCCCAGACCTTATAAACTGGAACGTGTTCAGTGTCTCCAGAACCAACAGGAACATGGAGAGCTCCACTTGTCCCCAGCTGTGACCCCAGTGAACCCCAGTGATGCCCGTGTGCTGCAATGATCTCTATGCACGGAATGCTGATAAAAGGAGTGCCACGGAGCCCCATATTTAGCCTGGCTCACACACCAGTGTGTAGGCACTAGTGAGGACACCACCACTGAAAATTAATAACTTTCTTGTCACTTCTACAGCCATTTATCTATGAATACATTTGTGCATGGCGATACAGGTACAATAAATTAACTGTAAAACAGACAACACTCACACAGCCACTAATACAGGCACAATCAAATGTTTTTGCAGCAGTCCTCTACATGATATACTAACCATAAATAACCGGTTTAATCATAATCAGGCACTTCAATATAAATATCTGCAACATGAATTAGAATAATTTGGTGCCATATGAAATAATACATTCTATTTAATAACCAATTACTTTTCCAACCTGGGAACATGCACTGCTCTTGTTCTTGTTGCTAAAGTTTAATATGATTTTACTATGTTATTTTCTGTAACATTTATCAATAACTGAGTTACCATGTTTTGAAGATTTTAGTTGTTTATTGTTTCTTCTTACCTGGAGACTTCTTGTTTGCTCTCGCCTGCATCAGATAGGACTGGCGTGGCAGCAGAGGGGAGGATGGCAGTGACATTGAGACTCCTTTGGCCAAGTTCATTCTGGAATTGTCCTCAGAGCCTGGTGGGTCACCAATGGAGAAATCTGCACTGGTCCCAGATGCTGCTGGAACCTGCGAGGCATTCTCTGGGCAGCAGTCACCTGCTAAAAATAAGTTTTTGTCACTCATTAGGTGATATGCCAAAATAAAGAGCCCAGAGTTGCACTTGTTAAATAGAAGGAGTTAACCCAGGAAAACATTTGCCAGCAGCAATGGAGCACGACTCGCCCCTCTCTGCCCGTTCTGCAGAATCCACTGGGAAAATGCAGATACACAAGTAAGAAACATTTTAATTTAATGCAATAAAGACAGAAAGGGGGAAGAAAAACCTCCCTTTGAACTGAATCAGTACTTTCCAGATTTCATCCTTAGGGCTAACATTAAATTTCCTACAAATAAAAGTATTATGCTTCCCACACAGGAATGTAACATTAGGGAAGCAATACTAGAAAAATGCATTAGAAATAGCTGTCAAAATACAATTTGTTACAATGCTAAATACTAGCAGATGCCACACACTGATAAACACAAAACCCCCCCGATTACTTGTTACTAACCCGAAGTTTTGTAATTTGAAATATTTTAGCTACCAGAACAATACTTTAAAAKTCCATGACATTGCCTGGTGTCTACCAGAATATAAAACTGACTACATCACTTCTGGAGTGGAAGGAAGATGACCTCTCACAAGTTCTTTAGTGTCACACAAACACATAGGGGAAGGTCCTGTGAAACCCCACTTTTGKTTTTTTAAAACCTCCAAGTTGTACATTCTCCACTTGTAAGCAGCCTCCAGACAAAAACCTTTCAAAAGCATCAATCWGCACTGGAGTTCTTATTCAGTGGTCAAAGTAACAACAGAAACAACTTACAAGCTTTAAAAACCACACACAAAAAGCYTGGAGAATGAAAATCAAATCCTGGTTTAGCTGCACCTAGGGATGCAACTGAATGACATAATCTGATTACCAAACTAGTTTTTTTCCTTCAGATACAAAAAGATACAAGGATGGCTGACAACAATGATTTTTAATACCCTAAAAGAGAACCTGAACTTTATGATTAAACTAATCCTATTGAAAAAAGTGTCTRTATCAGTATTAAACATAATAAAATGCACCTAAGCCTTCATTCACTATACATTGCTTAAAAACCAGAAGAATGCCAACTACATTACCTAAATAAGTGTAAAATGATTTTGATGCAGGTGTGGGAATTCAGATTATTTTAACGTGAAGGARCAGGACTGCAACCTTTCCAGCAGTGAGAGTGAAAGCAATGAACATGCAGAGTCCTTATCCTGGATCCCGAGAGCAGCTGCAGAGCAAACGGAGTTCCATGGATTCCCTCAACAGAGCCTTCTGGGACAGCCTGTTTTATCCTGCTCTTCTTTAACCTTTCTACTAGCATAAAACAAGACTCCCAACCCACTTCAGAAAAATATCTGATACAAAATTGTTCCACAAGAGAAGAAATCTTGAATTCTGAAGTTCTGCTTAAGATGCTTTAAAAAGAAAAAAAGGAAAAAAGGCGCTAAGACTGCAGGGGCTGCGCTGCCCAAAGCTCCGTGTAAACCCCATGGAGGGAAGGGCACCCCCAATCCAACACTCACACAGGCTTACATGGCACTACTGACAGTCTCAAAAACTCCATTCTGCTTCACAGGATGTGCTTCACCCTAACGAATATTAAAAAAAATACCACTTTACAGACAAGGAAATAGCATGTGGGAAAAAGAAAACAGTTCTAAGAACAAGGAAAGCCATCCAAAGTAGAAAGCCCCTTCCAGAAAAAGGCATCTCTACATCTAAGCAGTAAGAAACTGTTTAAGGATTACCAAAACCAGTGGGTTTGATATTCTTTCAAYAGAACTGACAGGCAAGTCCACACAGAACTCATAACACAGCTCAGGCACTGAGTGTAAGGAAACCCATTTTAATTGTAAAATACTGACCAGTGCCCTTTAAAGGCTGTGTGTCTCTCAAAACTGAAAATCTTCCAAATGCCTGTGTAATTGTCCATATGCAGCCAGGCCAGGTTTGGGACAGGGCTGTCCAGGAGGGCTTGGGGGTTCAGTGTCCCAGTAAGCCCAGTTAGGACAGACAACASTTGCACCAGTCCCAGCAGTGAGCAGGAGCTGCAGAGCCATTCCTGCACTGGAGCCATCCATAACCTGCTGGGACACAGCACAGGCTGCTGGCATGGAAAACCATGCACACGGGGAGAGCAGCATTTCACTCTTTTGAGATTCTGGAAAGACCAGAAAAAGGGGGAAAGCAGCATGGAATGGGAAGAAAACTCATTACAGCCTGAGTAAAGGAAGCAGTGAAGTGAACTGAGTGAGAAATAACCCAGGCAAAATTAGAATAAAGGGTTTAAATAGACAACTTTTTGCCAGCTCTGCTCATACTTGACATTATTTGCTCTCTTTCTGGCATTTATTTCTGCACCCTGGATTAGTTTTATCAGTACACAAAATATTAATGTTCTTTTGTTGCGCTTAAAAAAACCAATCAATTTTAAAAGAAAACAGTGATAAACATAGGTTATTCAGACCACTTAAGTAATTTCCATATGTGTTTGAAGGGCAGCATCTTTTKGGGGGAGGTGATGTTTATAGGTACATGGGATACATCACTAGAATTAGATTCTGGGAAAAGGCATTCACCACATTAAATACTGAATGCTCAGCAAAAAAARCTTAAGCTCTTAAATAACTGACAACAGCAGCTGAAAGTGGGCAAAATAACACAGGATAATCAAAAACAGCTCCATATTTTAWGCATGAAACAATGCTGCTTCTGTTGCAAGATATTTTTAGAGTAACAACAAAAAGTCAAACTGAAACTTGAAAGTATTCCAGTCCAAGTTCAATGCTCCAAGCAGAGGATGTAAACTTTATGCACCACAAATTCCATTTGCGCTTAAAATTCAAAGTCTAATGTCACAGTGAGTTGGGACAGAAAAAGCCAAYTGTATTTGCACATTTTGATTTAAAAAGACAAACTGATTTTATTTATGGCCTTTAAATTTTCCAGAATGCTGGAAAGCCTGGATGGTCTCAGCTGGTTTCTGAGTGTATTAGTCAGAAATGCTGAGTGAGCTGTAATCCAAGACAGGGGCTTCAAACATGCATTTAGCTGACCACAGTCAACTGAGAAACTTCACTGCTACAGACAAGTAATTCTTAAAACTTATTCAGTTTTAAATTCTTATTCAGTTTTAAAATAAAAATTAAGCAGTGGGTCTGGGTCTTAATAAAAGATTAGGCTATGCTACATAGCAGCTTATTTCTTKGAGAGTAGCAATTTAGTTACTACTAACAATAAAAACAGTAAATAAATAATAGTAAGTCTCAAACTGAAAAACAAAACAAAACAAACAAAACAAACCCCACCAAACCCCAGTGACAGTGAATTTCAGCACATTTCTGTTTATCACTCCCTGTGCTGCATGTCAGGCTTGTAAGAGGGGCCTTGGCTGAAAGAGAGAAAGCAAAAGAGGGATGGCAGAACATCGTGTGAGCAATCACAACTCATACCTTTGAAAGACATCTCACTTATGGAAAAGAATGCTAAGTATAATCTCCATTTCTTAATTGCATCTTATGATGTGAATAGAAGGGAGGAAATGTCAAGTTGACAGATTTCATCCAACTTGTTCAGCATACAATACTCCTAAACGGCAAGGCAGACAAACAAAAGTAACTAATGATACACCAATCTACAATGGAATGTAATACAGAAATACAGCATCCATTTTATACAATCATTGCAAAGTCTGTACACTCAAATTTCAGTCAAAGATACTTACAYGAAGGTACCTGAATACAAGAAGGAAACCCAAAGTCTCAAAGAGTATTGCAAAAAGTTAAGTCTGATCTACCAGATCAATCTGGTAATTGATTGAAAACCTAATCTCAGATTCAATCCTTTTATTTCAGAAATCAAAAGCCCCCATCTTGTTTCTCCAGATTCTCTGCCTTTAAAGCACTATGTTGCTATATTCTAAATATCTTTTTGTTGACATAATAAYCTGTCCCTTGCTATTTGAGCACTACATTGATATCTAACAAGYCTTGAAGCTGAAAAACCTAAAACTACTACTTACCACACTGAATTTCTACTGACATCACTGAAGTTTTCATGCATACCATGTACTACACTTGATGTTCAGCTTCTGATGGGATTTAGTGCAGGAAGAATACTGCAACCTAAGCACAATACTGYCATTATTTGTGTTCCTTCAGGCCTGATATTGGGTCAACAGAATGACAATGCTCATGCTACTAGAAAACCATCTGAAATAACTGAGTGTATTCCATAGAAACTTCATATACTGGATTTTATTTTACATTACATGTATTTTGTACAAAATGAGCTTTTGCTTAGTAAATAAAAATAAAATGCAGCTGCTGACTTTGGGACAGTTAAAGAAAACAAATGGAATTATATACTGGAAAGCAGCTGGCAGTACAGAARCCCAACAGGAAATACTAATACAAATTTATCTCTGAAGCATTYTAAAACATTTAAGAATGAGTAGCTCAGTAGAATTTCTAAACCAATCCTAATTTAAAACTATTTTTTGTTTATATTCTGAAGCTCATTATGTATATTCTTTATACTATCACCATCACAGGCACAGACAGGACTTACAGCTCATCYGGTAGAACCTGAGTTTGAACAACAATCTTCTGGCTCTGATTGCTTGAASTGTGTCACTTACACACATTTCTGTGCTATATTGAAAACAAAACAGCTCCTTTTGGTTGAGGCCAGAGGCAGAAAGTGGTCACAGAGGTCAAGTTAAAAACCTCA
>NW_026624043.1:62011-62497 GCF_030028575.1 Malurus melanocephalus
TTCAAGCAATCAGAGCCAGAAGATTGTTGTTCAAACTCAGGTTCTACCAGATGAGCTGTAAGTCCTGTCTGTGCCTGTGATGGTGATAGTATAAAGAATATACATAATAAGCTTCAGAATATAAACAAAAATAGTTTTAAATTAGGATAAGTAGCTTGTGAGGATTTTAAAGTCCTAATTTCCTTTTGTCTTTTCATCCCTTTACACTTCTTCTTACTACAGCTATGCCTGCCTTCAATCCAGAAAAAAACACCACCATTAGTATTTTCAGTGATTCCACAACCTACCAGCTGTAAATCCCATAAACTAGAGTTAACACACAAACAGGAAATTCTATTCAGTCAAACAGGAATCATCCCACTCAGATCTGAATCACACAGACTTCCAGGCACCCCTTCCATGCAACCCAAGGGACAACTGCTGTTCCTCCAGTTGAAGAATAAGCTCAGCCTAAAGCCCGTCCAAGCTGACTGCACTAAAATGGTC